>NW_020862257.1:0-18343 GCF_003713205.1 Coffea eugenioides | reverse complement strand
CCTTTCTTGAGATTTCAAGGTATCATGTCTAGCAATCATTTCTTTGTTCTTAATAATGGTTTATTAGTGACTTGTGTTGGCTTAAGAGGTGATTTTGTGGAAGATTTCATGCTTTTTGGTAGAGATTGATGAATTTCTGATTTTTGCATGATTTTTCTGATTTTATATGTTTAGTGTTGGTTAGTCATGGATTGATGGTTTGTTATAGTGCAAAATGGAGTTGGTATATGTTGGAAATGATTGGTTGTGTAAAATTTCTAGCTTGATACGAAATTCCAGATTAGGGTTTCAATTAACCCCTGTTCTGCCCGGTTCTGTTCGGCTAGGTTGGAGGCCGAATTAGCCCTAAAACATGTAAGTTGTAGAAAATGGTGTTCATTAGTTGCCTGCAAAATTTCAGCTCGATCCGAGCACTGTAGCATGTGAAATGACCGAAATACCCTTGACTGCCATTGAGCCCTATTCTCGCGCCCAGATTTTATTTCGTGACATTTTCCCATTTTTTGAACCATGAAAATCATGATTTGGTTTGGAGGTCTTCATAAGAAATGTAGATTTTATGTCCTTGTCTTCGAAAACAACCATAAGATCGTTTCACTCCGATAAGTGTAGCTTTACAGTTATGGATATTGTGCCGAAAGGTGTATATTGATAGTTTATGATGTTATGTGTTTTTGAGATGAATTGGTGTTGCTTGGATGGAAAAGTAAGACAAATTAAGGGGCAATGCTGTCTGATCTTTGAAGTACATTTGATTGCTTTGCTTTGAGTTGGAGGGCTTGATTTGGGCAAGGCATGAATAATATCGATGGATGGTTCCTATGAGCCGTGGAGGTGGTGGCCAAACTGTTCCAAAAACGCTACTTATGAACTTGTTTCTTGCATTATTTATTTCGATTGCATTATCATGTGTGCTTGTATGTGAGGTTCCATGACATGTTTTGGCTCAAAGGAGGTACTTGGAATTTCGTGCCGCTTAGAACCAACGCTCCCACCACTGTTTACCTGGAGCAAATGGCTCCCTACAACTGTTTTCACTGTTAACTGATCAACTTGAGCGTTGGCCGTGGGGGCTAAAGTACATGATTTCACTGGTTTCACGAGAGCAATAAACGTACATTTTTAAGCTGAATCATGACATCATTGAAACGACTATTGAGACAAACTGATTGATACTGATTTTCTGGTTACTCGGCTAGCTTCTACGCTCACCACACAAACTATTATTATTCCCCTCCACAGGCCCTCGAGGTGAAGGAAGCATTCGTAATAAAGTTCTCCGTGTGATGGTTGGGAGGATCTACTTGTACCATTGGAGCTCTAGTTTTAAAATTGGTAGCTTATTTGGAGATTTGTACTTGTACTTGTACTTACTGTGAGAACTGAGGAACCATTGTCTTATGTTGGAGTAATTAGTATTGCTTTATCTCTTGAACGTTTAGTTTGTAGTATATGTAAATTGTGGAATTTTTGATGTATATTTGGGATTTATTCTTGTAATTTATTTGAGGACTGTAGTGACGACTGAGTCCCGGCGAGAGCTGGGCAGGCGGTCCGCCGAACCCTTTGGTTCGCCCTAGGGTGAGGTGGGGCGTCACAGGTGGTATCAGAGCTTAAGTTTTAGATCTCTGCAGTGTATCCTAAGCTTAATGTTTAGGATGCCGGATTGTGGGTCTGGTTTGAAATACAAGTGATTTCTTGTAGGAATGCAAATCCGACAAGTGGGATTAGAGTAACTCTTAGTGCTCGCTAGGAAATGCTCGATTGACTTTTGAGGGATATCTTGACTTGAATAGTACAAGTTGGAATGTCGAGGACGACATTCTTTTAAGGGGGAGAGGGTGTGAGAACCCGAAAATTTTCACATTTTCTAGGCATTATTTTATTTTTGCCTACATTTTTATCCTTGTCTTTAAAATATTAAAGTTTCTATGCATTTTTATGAGTAAGTACAGTTTTAAAATCATTTTCCTAGTATGAGCTAGTGTATGTTAAATTTGAAACGCATTATAGCGTGGGACCCGCTAGTGCGATAAAATTTTGATGCTTAAGTGATTTTTGTGTTAAGTGCTATTATTTTACTAGGTGTTAAGAGATAATTAGAGGTTACCAAATGGATGAACATTGGAGAGACCAAAGGATAGTTTTAAAACCAAAAGGTGACATGTGTCACCTTCTTATTCAAAGTTGGACTTTGACCACTATTCACCGACTTTACTAAATGCTAAAATTGATCAAAATATCATCTTCATTTGCTCCATCTTGGCCGGCCATTGAGGAGAGAAAAAGAGTGGAAAGTTTCATCTTGTTTCTTCAAATCCAAGTCCAAATCTTGAGTTCCAACCGTTAGTTTCTCAAATTACTCCATAGAAACTTCTTGCTTAGGAAGATTGAAGGTAGTGGTGGAGTGATTAGAGAAGGGAAAGGACTAAGTCATCACCTTTCTTGAGATTTCAAGGTATCATGTCTAGCAATCCTTTCTTTGTTCTTAATAATGGTTTATTAGTGACTTGTGTTGGCTTAAGAGGTGATTTTGTGGAAGATTTCATGTTTTTTGGTAGAGATTGATGAATTTCTGATTTTTGCATGATTTTTCTGATTTTATATGTTTAGTGTTGGTTAGTCATGGATTGATGGTTTGTTATAGTGCAAAATGGAGTTGGTATATGTTGGCAATGATTGGTTGTGTAAAATTTCTAGCTTGATACGAAATTCCAGATTAGGGTTTCAATTAACCCCTGTTCTGCCCGGTTCTGTTCGGCTAGGTTGGAGGCCGTGTGACAGCCCCACCTTCCCCTAAGGCGAACCAAAGGGGTTAGCGGACTGCCTGCCCAGCTCTCGCCAGGACTACGGTACAGTTTACGTCGTTTTATAACGTTCTGGAACATACCATTTCATGCAAACAAGTCAAGATCATAAAAAAAAAAAAAATGAAACTTTGCGCCGAAGATGAATAGTGCAGGACACGTCAGAATCCGGATTCAGTCCAGAGCCTTTTCGTTCAAAATTTTTTTTTGCCGTTTGAAAGCCGAATCGCTCTGAAGTTCATCCAAACATCAATTTAACATATAAACATATATATACAATGGAAATCAACATTTACAACCATAATGGCATGCCAAAACCATTCATTAAGAAGTACACATTCGATTTGCCTAACAAAAGGAAATGAACCCGTTATACATTAGGGTTTCACTTCAAGAGCGATACAAAAGACATTTACAAGCTCAGTATGGCAATTGACTATCCAGTCCATTTTCAAAAGCAAGTATATTCCTGTAAGGAAAACAAATAACATGGAATGAGCCAAAGCCCAGTGGTATACCACCCAATAAGCAATCAAAGTCATATAAGAATGAACCTTCATTTAAAGGGCTCAAATAAGCAATGAAGCAAAACGGTAAAAGGATACGGTCGGCTCTCAAGAGCCCGTTTCCACGCTTGAAATCTTGAACCAACCTCATTGACTCTCCGTCAATGTTATAAAACCAAACCGTAGACAACTCTTTACTTCCATTCCTTCCACCAACATACCCCAACCGGGCCCGCACTCCATTTCAGTAGCTTTTGGTAAGACTCGAGTTTACCGGAACCAAGGGTCTCATTACCACAAGGTTCCCCAGTACAGTCCCCGTGGCAATTCAATCGTCACGACCAAGCCCTCGCCGGCTCGATCCAATTGACTACCAAACGGGGTTGAGCTCAGTAATGCAGTATGGCCGTTGGACATCATCCAAACGACATCAATTCAGTTTCCATGAAATGGAATTCGCCAACCAATATATCAAGTTCAGTAATGCAATAAAGCGGTAACCAATCAGTGACAATATCAAAAGAGGTGAGGGCGGTCAAGTACACCCTCACCTTGATCAATTTCAATATCCAAGTAAGCCATTAAGGCATCACATAACATTTAACAAGCCACATAGTAATCCATCAAGTGAGTAGTATACTCACCAAGCAAGTAAGTGGTATTTCATGTACCACGATCACCAAGCCGTCGAGCACTACCTTCAAGCCCTAGAACATGGAACACATACAATGAGACTCGAGAACGAGTCACCAAACAATGCTAAACACAACCCCAATAGGGTTTCACATGCATAAGTAGGCATGATAGCAAACCAGAAATTAAGATATGGCCTTAACTTAAGCCTCGATAGAAAAACCGTGTTTGATCTTATAATGCGGTAATGGCGTCAAATTCCCTACGGTTATCGGTTGGGGGTGTAAGACCCACCATTTCGAAGCTATGAAACAGGGCTACAACAATGTAGAAGGGCACTCAATCCAGTTCCTAGCTTAACTAGGTCAAAATTGCAAAATACTAAACCAGAAATACCAAAACAGGTTTGCAAATCACCAAAAACTGTAATCAGTATATCTCAGTCTATACAAGTCCAATTGCCGAAATTCAAAAGACATAAGTTAGTTAAGACATTCAGCTACATTTCATCAGAAGACACCAACTCCAAAATCCCAACCAATTCCAGTCAAAATGGCCAATTACTATCGCAGTTTTCGCATTCTGTCCACAGCAGAACAGCTACAGTAATTTCGTCATAACTCATTCTACATTAACCCAAATGCCCTGAAATTTTACAGGCACCTCAAACACATCAATACCTACACCTTTCATGCTTTGAGCAAAGTCTAATTCGGCCTCTAACCCTATGATCAAAAACCGGACAGAATTGGGGAATTAAGAACCCTAACTTTTCAATTTCACACCAAATCCCAAATTGATTGCATTGAACCACATTTCACATCCACTAGAGCCATTATAGTCCATTGCCAATCATCACAAACAACCACACCATCATAATCCAATTAAACCAGAAAAATCATCATAAAATGGAAAACTTCACCAAATCAATTCCAACCAAGATAAAAACCAGAAATTTCAGCACTCTTATCACTAGTAAGCACAACATAAGCATCATTAGGTGTAGTAGGGTGTTTCAAGCTTCACTTACCAAGAAACAAGAGAGAGGAGGATGTTGAACACCTTAATCCTTCAAACAAAGTTCACCAACACACTTACTATCACAAGGAGCAAAGTTTTTATGGAGTAGAACTAACTTAAGCACTTGATTTGGTGGATTTGGACTTGTTAGAAGCTTGAATGTTGAAGAGTTTTGTCTTCCTTGGAGCTTGAGAGGGCCGGCTATGGTGGAGAGAAAATGAGGGAATTTTAGTGAATTTTTGAAGATATTTACTAGTTGGGTCAAAAGTCAAAAATTTGTCAAAAGGTAAATAGTGTTTCTTAAGTCATAACCAATGAGAAAGTGACATGTGGCATCTCATTAAATGCCTTCCTATCTTTCTTTTCTCTCTCACATCAATCACTCAACACCCGATAAATTTCTCACAGTATCCGAAACTTAACCTTATTGGCCGAATTTTTCCGAACTTTTCGCACTAGTGGGTCCCACGTCCACTATTCACTCTTAATTTTCTAAAATTCTCCAATGCTAGAAAAATCATCTTAAAACTATAATTGCTCATAAAATCCACTAAGAAAATATTTCGAAGCCAGAAAATGCAGAAAACATGCAATTAAGGGGAAATAAACCCTAGGAAAATAATGAGGGTTTTACGGGTTCTCACAGGCCGAATTAGCCCTAAAACATGTAAGTTGTCGAAAATGGTGTTAATTAGTTGCCTGCAAACTTTCAGCTCGATCCGAGCACTGTAGCATGTGAAATGACCGAAATACCCTTGACTGCCCATGAGCCCTATTTCGCGCCCAGATTTCTATTTTCGTGGAGATTTCCATTTTTGACCATGAAAATGCATGATTTGGCTTTGGAGGTCTTCATAAGAAATGTAGATTTATGTCTTGTCTTCGAAACGCCATAAGATTCGTTTCAATCCGATAAATGTAGCTTCAGTTATGGATATTGTGCCGAAAGGTGTATTTTATAGTTTATGATGTGTATGTGGTTGATTTTGAGATGAATTGGTGTTGCTTGTTGGATGGAAAAGTAAGAAAATTAAGGGGGCATGCTGTCTGATCTTTGAAAGTATTTGATTGCTTTGACTTTGAGTTGGAGGGCTTGGATTTGGGCAAAGCAATGATATATGATGGATGGTTCCTGAGCCGTGGAGGTGGGTGGCCCCAAACTGTTCCAAAGCTACTTATGAACTGTTTCTTGCATTATTTATTCGATTGCATATCATGTGTGCTTGTATGTGAGTTCATGACATGTTTTGGCTCAAAGGAGTACTTGGAATTCGTGCGCTTAGAACCAACGGCTCCACCACTGTTTACCTGGAGCAAATGGCTCCCTATCACTGTTTCACTGTTAACTGATCAACTTGAGCGTTGGCCGTCTAAGTACCATGATTTCACTGGTTCACGAGAGCAATAAACGTACATTTGATTACTGAATCATGACATCATTGAAACGAACTATTGAGAAACTGATTTGATTACTGATTTTACTGGTTACTCGCTGAGCTTCTAGCTCACCCCAAAACTATTTTATTCCCCTCCACAGGCCTCGAGGTGAAGGAAGCATTCGTAATAAAGTTCTCCGTGTGAATGGTTGGAGGATCTACTGTACCATTGGAGCTCTAGTTTTAATTTGCGTAGTATTTGAGATTGTACTTGTACTTGTACTTATGTGAGAACTGAGGACCATTGTCTTATGTTGGAAATTAGTATTGCTTGTATCTCTTGACGTTTTAGTTTGTAGTATATGTAAATTGTGGAACTTTTGATGTATATTTGGGATTTATCTTGTAATTTATTTGAGGACTGTAGTGAACGACTGAGTCCCGGCGAGAGCTGGGCAGGCGGTCCGCCGAACCCTTTGGTTCGCCCTAGGGTGAGGTGGGGCGTCACAGGTGGTATCAGAGCTTAAGTTTTAGATCTCTGCAGTGTATCCTAAGCTTAATGTTTAGGATGCCGGATTGTGGGTCTGGTTTGAAATACAAGTGATTTCTTGTAGGAATGCAAATCCGACAAGTGGGATTAGAGTAACTCTTAGTGCTCGCTAGGAAATGCTTGAGTGACTTTTGAGGGATATCTTGACTTGAATAGTACAAGTTGGAATGTCGAGGACGACATTCTTTTAAGGGGGAGAGAGTGTGAGAACCCGAAAATTTTCACATTTTCTAGGCATTATTTTATTTTTGCCTACATTTTTATCCTTGTCTTTAAAATATTAAAGTTTCTATGCATTTTTATGAGTAAGTACAGTTTTAAAATCATTTTCCTAGTATGAGCTAGTGTATGTTAAATTTGAAACGCATTATAGCGTGGGACCCGCTAGTGCGATAAAATTTTGGTGCTTAAGTGATTTTTGTGTTAAGTGCTATTATTTTACTAGGTGTTAAGAGATAATTAGAGGTTACCAAATGGATGAACATTGGAGAGACCAAAGGATAGTTTTAAAACCAAAAGGTGACATGTGTCACCTTCTTATTCAAAGTTGGACTTTGACCACTATTCACCGACTTTACTAAATGCTAAAATTGATCAAAATATCATCTTCATTTGCTCCATCTTGGCCGGCCATTGAGGAGAGAAAAAGAGAGGAAAGTTTCATCTTGTTTCTTCAAATCCAAGTCCAAATCTTGAGTTCCAACCGTTAGTTTCTCAAATTACTCCATAGAAACTTCTTGCTTAGGAAGATTGAAGGTAGTGGTGGAGTGATTAGAGAAGGGAAAGGACTAAGTCATCACCTTTCTTGAGATTTCAAGGTATCATGTCTAGCAATCCTTTCTTTGTTCTTAATAATGGTTTATTAGTGACTTGTGTTGGCTTAAGAGGTGATTTTGTGGAAGATTTCATGTTTTTTGGTAGAGATTGATGAATTTCTGATTTTTGCATGATTTTTCTGATTTTATATGTTTAGTGTTGGTTAGTCATGGATTGATGGTTTGTTATAGTGCAAAATGGAGTTGGTATATGTTGGAAATGATTGGTTGTGTAAAATTTCTAGCTTGATACGAAATTCCAGATTAGGGTTTCAATTAACCCCTGTTCTGCCCGGTTCTGTTCGGCTAGGTTGGAGGCCGAATTAGCCCTAAAACATGTAAGTTGTCGAAAATGGTGTTAATTAGTTGCCTGCAAAATTTCAGCTCGATCCGAGCACTGTAGCATGTGAAATGACCGAAATACCCTTGACTGCCCATGAGCCCTATTTCGCGCCCAGATTTCTATTTTCGTGGAGATTTCCATTTTTGACCATGAAAATGCATGATTTGGCTTTGGAGGTCTTCATAAGAAATGTAGATTTATGTCTTGTCTTCGAAACGCCATAAGATTCGTTTCAATCCGATAAGTGTAGCTTCAGTTATGGATATTGTGCCGAAAGGTGTATTTGATAGTTTATGATGTGTATGTGGTTGATTTTGAGATGAATTGGTGTTGCTTGTTGGATGGAAAAGTAAGAAAATTAAGGGGGCATGCTGTCTGATCTTTGAAAGTATTTGATTGCTTTGACTTCGAGTTGGAGGCCTTGGATTTGGGCAAGGCAATGATATATGATGGATGGTTCCTGAGCCGTGGAGGTGGGTGGCCCCAAACTGTTCCAAAGCTACTTATGAACTGTTTCTTGCATTATTTATTCGATTGCATATCATGTGTGCTTGTATGTGAGTTCATGACATGTTTTGGCTCAAAGGAGTACTTGGAATTCGTGCGCTTAGAACCAACGGCTCCACCACTGTTTACCTGGAGCAAATGGCTCCCTATCACTGTTTCACTGTTAACTGATCAACTTGAGCGTTGGCCGTCTAAGTACCATGATTTCACTGGTTCACGAGAGCAATAAACGTACATTTGATTACTGAATCATGACATCATTGAAACGAACTATTGAGAAACTGATTTGATTACTGATTTTACTGGTTACTCGCTGAGCTTCTAACTCACACCCAAAACTATTTTATTCCCCTCCACAGGCCTCGAGGTGAAGGAAGCATTCGTAATAAAGTTCTCCGTGTGAATGGTTGGAGGATCTACTGTACCATTGGAGCTCTAGTTTTAATTTGCGTAGTATTTGAGATTGTACTTGTACTTGTACTTATGTGAGAACTGAGGACCATTGTCTTATGTTGGAAATTAGTATTGCTTGTATCTCTTGACGTTTTAGTTTGTAGTATATGTAAATTGTGGAACTTTTGATGTATATTTGGGATTTATCTTGTAATTTATTTGAGGACTGTAGTGAACGACTGAGTCCCGGCGAGAGCTGGGCAGGCGGTCCGCCGAACCCTTTGGTTCGCCCTAGGGTGAGGTGGGGCGTCACAGGTGGTATCAGAGCTTAAGTTTTAGATCTCTGCAGTGTATCCTAAGCTTAATGTTTAGGATGCCGGATTGTGGGTCTGGTTTGAAATACAAGTGATTTCTTGTAGGAATGCAAATCCGACAAGTGGGATTAGAGTAACTCTTAGTGCTCGCTAGGAAATGCTCGATTGACTTTTGAGGGATATCTTGACTTGAATAGTACAAGTTGGAATGTCGAGGACGACATTCTTTTAAGGGGGAGAGAGTGTGAGAACCCGAAAATTTTCACATTTTCTAGGCATTATTTTATTTTTGCCTACATTTTTATCCTTGTCTTTAAAATATTAAAGTTTCTATGCATTTTTATGAGTAAGTACAGTTTTAAAATCATTTTCCTAGTATGAGCTAGTGTATGTTAAATTTGAAACGCATTATAGCGTGGGACCCGCTAGTGCGATAAAATTTTGGTGCTTAAGTGATTTTTGTGTTAAGTGCTATTATTTTACTAGGTGTTAAGAGATAATTAGAGGTTACCAAATGGATGAACATTGGAGAGACCAAAGGATAGTTTTAAAACCAAAAGGTGACATGTGTCACCTTCTTATTCAAAGTTGGACTTTGACCACTATTCACCGACTTTACTAAATGCTAAAATTGATCAAAATATCATCTTCATTTGCTCCATCTTGGCCGGCCATTGAGGAGAGAAAAAGAGAGGAAAGTTTCATCTTGTTTCTTCAAATCCAAGTCCAAATCTTGAGTTCCAACCGTTAGTTTCTCAAATTACTCCATAGAAACTTCTTGCTTAGGAAGATTGGAGGTAGTGGTGGAGTGATTAGAGAAGGGAAAGGACTAAGTCATCACCTTTCTTGAGATTTCAAGGTATCATGTCTAGCAATCCTTTCTTTGTTCTTAATAATGGTTTATTAGTGACTTGTGTTGGCTTAAGAGGTGATTTTGTGGAAGATTTCATGTTTTTTGGTAGAGATTGATGAATTTCTGATTTTTGCATGATTTTTCTGATTTTATATGTTTAGTGTTGGTTAGTCATGGATTGATGGTTTGTTATAGTGCAAAATGGAGTTGGTATATGTTGGAAATGATTGGTTGTGTAAAATTTCTAGCTTGATACGAAATTCCAGATTAGGGTTTCAATTAACCCCTGTTCTGCCCGGTTCTGTTCGGCTAGGTTGGAGGCCGAATTAGCCCTAAAACATGTAAGTTGTCGAAAATGGTGTTAATTAGTTGCCTGCAAAATTTCAGCTCGATCCGAGCACTGTAGCATGTGAAATGACCGAAATACCCTTGACTGCCCATGAGCCCTATTTCGCGCCCAGATTTCTATTTTCGTGGAGATTTCCATTTTTGACCATGAAAATGCATGATTTGGCTTTGGAGGTCTTCATAAGAAATGTAGATTTATGTCTTGTCTTCGAAACGCCATAAGATTCGTTTCAATCCGATAAGTGTAGCTTCAGTTATGGATATTGTGCCGAAAGGTGTATTTGATAGTTTATGATGTGTATGTGGTTGATTTTGAGATGAATTGGTGTTGCTTGTTGGATGGAAAAGTAAGAAAATTAAGGGGGCATGCTGTCTGATCTTTGAAAGTATTTGATTGCTTTGACTTTGAGTTGGAGGGCTTGGATTTGGGCAAGGCAATGATATATGATGGATGGTTCCTGAGCCGTGGAGGTGGGTGGCCCCAAACTGTTCCAAAGCTACTTATGAACTGTTTCTTGCATTATTTATTCGATTGCATATCATGTGTGCTTGTATGTGAGTTCATGACATGTTTTGGCTCAAAGGAGTACTTGGAATTCGTGCGCTTAGAACCAACGGCTCCACCACTGTTTACCTGGAGCAAATGGCTCCCTATCACTGTTTCACTGTTAACTGATCAACTTGAGCGTTGGCCGTCTAAGTACCATGATTTCACTGGTTCACGAGAGCAATAAACGTACATTTGATTACTGAATCATGACATCATTGAAACGAACTATTGAGAAACTGATTTGATTACTGATTTTACTGGTTACTCGCTGAGCTTCTAGCTCACCCCAAAACTATTTTATTCCCCTCCACAGGCCTCGAGGTGAAGGAAGCATTCGTAATAAAGTTCTCCGTGTGAATGGTTGGAGGATCTACTGTACCATTGGAGCTCTAGTTTTAATTTGCGTAGTATTTGAGATTGTACTTGTACTTGTACTTATGTGAGAACTGAGGACCATTGTCTTATGTTGGAAATTAGTATTGCTTGTATCTCTTGACGTTTTAGTTTGTAGTATATGTAAATTGTGGAACTTTTGATGTATATTTGGGATTTATCTTGTAATTTATTTGAGGACTGTAGTGAACGACTGAGTCCCGGCGAGAGCTGGGCAGGCGGTCCGCCGAACCCTTTGGTTCGCCCTAGGGTGAGGTGGGGCGTCACAGGTGGTATCAGAGCTTAAGTTTTAGATCTCTGCAGTGTATCCTAAGCTTAATGTTTAGGATGCCGGATTGTGGGTCTGGTTTATAAGTGATTTCTTGTAGGAATGCAAATCCGACAAGTGGGATTAGAGTAACTCTTAGTGCTCGCTAGGAAATGCTTGAGTGACTTTTGAGGGATATCTTGACTTGAATAGTACAAGTTGGAATGTCGAGGACGACATTCTTTTAAGGGGGAGAGAGTGTGAGAACCCGAAAATTTTCACATTTTCTAGGCATTATTTTATTTTTGCCTACATTTTTATCCTTGTCTTTAAAATATTAAAGTTTCTATGCATTTTTATGAGTAAGTAGAGTTTTAAAATCATTTTCCTAGTATGAGCTAGTGTATGTTAAATTTGAAACGCATTATAGCGTGGGACCCGCTAGTGCGATAAAATTTTGGTGCTTAAGTGATTTTTGTGTTAAGTGCTATTATTTTACTAGGTGTTAAGAGATAATTAGAGGTTACCAAATGGATGAACATTGGAGAGACCAAAGGATAGTTTTAAAACCAAAAGGTGACATGTGTCACCTTCTTATTCAAAGTTGGACTTTGACCACTATTCACCGACTTTACTAAATGCTAAAATTGATCAAAATATCATCTTCATTTGCTCCATCTTGGCCGGCCATTGAGGAGAGAAAAAGAGAGGAAAGTTTCATCTTGTTTCTTCAAATCCAAGTCCAAATCTTGAGTGCCAACCGTTAGTTTCTCAAATTACTCCATAGAAACTTCTTGCTTAGGAAGATTGAAGGTAGTGGTGGAGTGATTAGAGAAGGGAAAGGACTAAGTCATCACCTTTCTTGAGATTTCAAGGTATCATGTCTAGCAATCCTTTCTTTGTTCTTAATAATGGTTTATTAGTGACTTGTGTTGGCTTAAGAGGTGATTTTGTGGAAGATTTCATGTTTTTTGGTAGAGATTGATGAATTTCTGATTTTTGCATGATTTTTCTGATTTTATATGTTTAGTGTTGGTTAGTCATGGATTGATGGTTTGTTATAGTGCAAAATGGAGTTGGTATATGTTGGAAATGATTGGTTGTGTAAAATTTCTAGCTTGATACGAAATTCCAGATTAGGGTTTCAATTAACCCCTGTTCTGCCCGGTTCTGTTCGGCTAGGTTGGAGGCCGAATTAGCCCTAAAACATGTAAGTTGTCGAAAATGGTGTTAATTAGTTGCCTGCAAAATTTCAGCTCGATCCGAGCACTGTAGCATGTGAAATGACCGAAATACCCTTGACTGCCCATGAGCCCTATTTCGCGCCCAGATTTCTATTTTCGTGGAGATTTCCATTTTTGACCATGAAAATGCATGATTTGGCTTTGGAGGTCTTCATAAGAAATGTAGATTTATGTCTTGTCTTCGAAACGCCATAAGATTCGTTTCAATCCGATAAGTGTAGCTTCAGTTATGGATATTGTGCCGAAAGGTGTATTTGATAGTTTATGATGTGTATGTGGTTGATTTTGAGATGAATTGGTGTTGCTTGTTGGATGGAAAAGTAAGAAAATTAAGGGGGCATGCTGTCTGATCTTTGAAAGTATTTGATTGCTTTGACTTTGAGTTGGAGGGCTTTGATTTGGGCAAGGCAATGATATATGATGGATGGTTCCTGAGCCGTGGAGGTGGGTGGCCCCAAACTGTTCCAAAGCTACTTATGAACTGTTTCTTGCATTATTTATTCGATTGCATATCATGTGTGCTTGTATGTGAGTTCATGACATGTTTTGGCTCAAAGGAGTACTTGGAATTCGTGCGCTTAGAACCAACGGCTCCACCACTGTTTACCTGGAGCAAATGGCTCCCTATCACTGTTTCACTGTTAACTGATCAACTTGAGCGTTGGCCGTCTAAGTACCATGATTTCACTGGTTCACGAGAGCAATAAACGTACATTTGATTACTGAATCATGACATCATTGAAACGAACTATTGAGAAACTGATTTGATTACTGATTTTACTGGTTACTCGCTGAGCTTCTAGCTCACCCCAAAACTATTTTATTCCCCTCCACAGGCCTCGAGGTGAAGGAAGCATTCGTAATAAAGTTCTCCGTGTGAATGGTTGGAGGATCTACTGTACCATTGGAGCTCTAGTTTTAATTTGCGTAGTATTTGAGATTGTACTTGTACTTGTACTTATGTGAGAACTGAGGACCATTGTCTTATGTTGGAAATTAGTATTGCTTGTATCTCTTGACGTTTTAGTTTGTAGTATATGTAAATTGTGGAACTTTTGATGTATATTTGGGATTTATCTTGTAATTTATTTGAGGACTGTAGTGAACGACTGAGTCCCGGCGAGAGCTGGGCAGGCGGTCCGCCGAACCCTTTGGTTCGCCCTAGGGTGAGGTGGGGCGTCACAGGTGGTATCAGAGCTTAAGTTTTAGATCTCTGCAGTGTATCCTAAGCTTAATGTTTAGGATGCCGGATTGTGGGTCTGGTTTGAAATACAAGTGATTTCTTGTAGGAATGCAAATCCGACAAGTGGGATTAGAGTAACTCTTAGTGCTCGCTAGGAAATGCTCGATTGACTTTTGAGGGATATCTTGACTTGAATAGTACAAGTTGGAATGTCGAGGACGACATTCTTTTAAGAGGGAGAGGGTGTGAGAACCCGAAAATTTTCACATTTTCTAGGCATTATTTTATTTTTGCCTACATTTTTATCCTTGTCTTTAAAATATTAAAGTTTCTATGCATTTTTATGAGTAAGTACAGTTTTAAAATCATTTTCCTAGTATGAGCTAGTGTATGTTAAATTTGAAACGCATTATAGCGTGGGACCCGCTAGTGCGATAAAATTTTGGTGCTTAAGTGATTTTTGTGTTAAGTGCTATTATTTTACTAGGTGTTAAGAGATAATTAGAGGTTACCAAATGGATGAACATTGGAGAGACCAAAGGATAGTTTTAAAACCAAAAGGTGACATGTGTCACCTTCTTATTCAAAGTTGGACTTTGACCACTATTCACCGACTTTACTAAATGCTAAAATTGATCAAAATATCATCTTCATTTGCTCCATCTTGGCCGGCCATTGAGGAGAGAAAAAGAGTGGAAAGTTTCATCTTGTTTCTTCAAATCCAAGTCCAAATCTTGAGTTCCAACCGTTAGTTTCTCAAATTACTCCATAGAAACTTCTTGCTTAGGAAGATTGAAGGTAGTGGTGGAGTGATTAGAGAAGGGAAAGGACTAAGTCATCACCTTTCTTGAGATTTCAAGGTATCATGTCTAGCAATACTTTCTTTGTTCTTAATAATGGTTTATTAGTGACTTGTGTTGGCTTAAGAGGTGATTTTGTGGAAGATTTCATGTTTTTTGGTAGAGATTGATGAATTTCTGATTTTTGCATGATTTTTCTGATTTTATATGTTTAGTGTTGGTTAGTCATGGATTGATGGTTTGTTATAGTGCAAAATGGAGTTGGTATATGTTGGCAATGATTGGTTGTGTAAAATTTCTAGCTTGATACGAAATTCCAGATTAGGGTTTCAATTAACCCCTGTTCTGCCCGGTTCTGTTCGGCTAGGTTGGAGGCCGTGTGACAGCCCCACCTTCCCCTAAGGCGAACCAAAGGGGTTAGCGGACTGCCTGCCCAGCTCTCGCCAGGACTACGGTACAGTTTACGTCGTTTTATAACGTTCTGGAACATACCATTTCATGCAAACAAGTCAAGATCATAAAAAAAAAAAAAATGAAACTTTGCGCCGAAGATGAATAGTGCAGGACACGTCAGAATCCGGATTCAGTCCAGAGCCTTTTCGTTCAAAATTTTTTTTTGCCGTTTGAAAGCCGAATCGCTCTGAAGTTCATCCAAACATCAATTTAACATATAAACATATATATACAATGGAAATCAACATTTACAACCATAATGGCATGCCAAAACCATTCATTAAGAAGTACACATTCGATTTGCCTAACAAAAGGAAATGAACCCGTTATACATTAGGGTTTCACTTCAAGAGCGATACAAAAGACATTTACAAGCTCAGTATGGCAATTGACTATCCAGTCCATTTTCAAAAGCAAGTATATTCCTGTAAGGAAAACAAATAACATGGAATGAGCCAAAGCCCAGTGGTATACCACCCAATAAGCAATCAAAGTCATATAAGAATGAACCTTCATTTAAAGGGCTCAAATAAGCAATGAAGCAAAACGGTAAAAGGATACGGTCGGCTCTCAAGAGCCCGTTTCCACGCTTGAAATCTTGAACCAACCTCATTGACTCTCCGTCAATGTTATAAAACCAAACCGTAGACAACTCTTTACTTCCATTCCTTCCACCAACATACCCCAATCGGGCCCGCACTCCATTTCAGTAGCTTTTGGTAAGACTCGAGTTTACCGGAACCAAGGGTCTCATTACCACAAGGTTCCCCAGTACAGTCCCCGTGGCAATTCAATCGTCACGACCAAGCCCTCGCCGGCTCGATCCAATTGACTACCAAACGGGGTTGAGCTCAGTAATGCAGTATGGCCGTTGGACATCATCCAAACGACATCAATTCAGTTTCCATGAAATGGAATTCGCCAACCAATATATCAAGTTCAGTAATGCAATAAAGCGGTAACCAATCAGTGACAATATCAAAAGAGGTGAGGGCGGTCAAGTACACCCTCACCTTGATCAATTTCAATATCCAAGTAAGCCATTAAGGCATCACATAACATTTAACAAGCCACATAGTAATCCATCAAGTGAGTAGTATACTCACCAAGCAAGTAAGTGGTATTTCATGTACCACGATCACCAAGCCGTCGAGCACTACCTTCAAGCCCTAGAACATGGAACACATACAATGAGACTCGAGAATGAGTCACCAAACAATGCTAAACACAACCCCAATAGGGTTTCACATGCATAAGTAGGCATGATAGCAAACCAGAAATTAAGATATGGCCTTAACTTAAGCCTCGATAGAAAAACCGTGTTTGATCTTATAATGCGGTAATGGCGTCAAATTCCCTACGGTTATCGGTTGGGGTTGTAAGACCCACCATTTCGAAGCTATGAAACAGGGCTACAACAATGTAGAAGGGCACTCAATCCAGTTCCTAGCTTAACTAGGTCAAAATTGCAAAATACTAAACCAGAAATACCAAAACAGGTTTGCAAATCACCAAAAACTGTAATCAGTATATCTCAGTCTATACAAGTCCAATTGCCGAAATTCAAAAGACATAAGTTAGTTAAGACATTCAGCTACATTTCATCAGAAGACACCAACTCCAAAATCCCAACCAATTCCAGTCAAAATGGCCAATTACTATCGCAGTTTTCGCATTCTGTCCACAGCAGAACAGCTACAGTAATTTCGTCATAACTCATTCTACATTAACCCAAATGCCCTGAAATTTTACAGGCACCTCAAACACATCAATACCTACACCTTTCATGCTTTGAGCAAAGTCTAATTCGGCCTCTAACCCTATGATCAAAAACCGGACAGAATTGGGGAATTAAGAACCCTAACTTTTCAATTTCACACCAAATCCCAAATTGATTGCATTGAACCACATTTCACATCCACTAGAGCCATTATAGTCCATTGCCAATCATCACAAACAACCACACCATCATAATCCAATTAAACCAGAAAAATCATCATAAAATGGAAAACTTCACCAAATCAATTCCAACCAAGATAAAAACCAGAAATTTCAGCACTCTTATCACTAGTAAGCACAACATAAGCATCATTAGGTGTAGTAGGGTGTTTCAAGCTTCACTTACCAAGAAACAAGAGAGAGGAGGATGTTGAACACCTTAATCCTTCAAACAAAGTTCACCAACACACTTACTATCACAAGGAGCAAAGTTTTTATGGAGTAGAACTAACTTAAGCACTTGATTTGGTGGATTTGGACTTGTTAGAAGCTTGAATGTTGAAGAGTTTTGTCTTCCTTGGAGCTTGAGAGGGCCGGCTATGGTGGAGAGAAAATGAGGGAATTTTAGTGAATTTTTGAAGATATTTACTAGTTGGGTCAAAAGTCAAAAATTTGTCAAAAGGTAAATAGTGTTTCTTAAGTCATAACCAATGAGAAAGTGACATGTGGCATCTCATTAAATGCCTTCCTATCTTTCTTTTCTCTCTCACATCAATCACTCAACACCCGATAAATTTCTCACAGTATCCGAAACTTAACCTTATTGGCCGAATTTTTCTGAACTTTTCGCACTAGTGGGTCCCACGTCCACTATTCACTCTGAATTTTCTAAAATTCTCCAATGCTAGAAAAATCATCTTAAAACTATAATTGCTCATAAAATCCACTAAGAAAATATTTCGAAGCCAGAAAATGCAGAAAACATGCAATTAAGGGGAAATAAACCCTAGGAAAATAATGAGGGTTTTACGGGTTCTCACAGGCCGAATTAGCCCTAAAACATGTAAGTTGTCGAAAATGGTGTTAATTAGTTGCCTGCAAACTTTCAGCTCGATCCGAGCACTGTAGCATGTGAAATGACCGAAATACCCTTGACTGCCCATGAGCCCTATTTCGCGCCCAGATTTCTATTTTCGTGGAGATTTCCATTTTTGACCATGAAAATGCATGATTTGGCTTTGGAGGTCTTCATAAGAAATGTAGATTTATGTCTTGTCTTCGAAACGCCA
>NW_020862256.1:0-20212 GCF_003713205.1 Coffea eugenioides | reverse complement strand
CTTAATTCCTTGCATTTATTTCATTTACTTTTACTTTTATTCAAGTATTCTTTTAATGGGGTATGTGTACACCTCTTGGCTTGTAATAGTTAGGGATTTAATCATTTTATTCCTTTTCCCCCTTTTAGATTGTAGTAAGGTTTCCCTAATGTAATAGATAAGTCTTGGAGGAGCATTCAATGAAGATCTATCGAAGACATGTGCCTAGCTAGCAAATGTAATAGTTAGGGCTTTAATTGTCTCATTTGTCTTGCATGCTTACGTGCTACGTGTTAATTTGCTTTATTAGGGCCTTGCATCTAGTCGAGCATGCTAAGTGTTATGTGCTATGTGTTTACGAGTGTTTGGCATGTCTACTCGCTTTCCATGGCCATGAATGAATGTGATGGATGAATGTACGTTTCCACTAGTCCAACGCTAGTCGGAATTCATAGAATGGGCTAGTCCAACGCTAGACCCTTAGGGATTTCCCTTCGTTAGTACATGTTTGCATGTTCATTACATGTCATGCATTTTTCTTAGTTTTATCATTTTGCATGCCCCTCTAATCCCTTCCCTCTCAATTTAGGTTTTGCATTTCATGCTAGTTTATAGGGGTTCATTTGCTTGAGAGTCCCCTTAAATATGGGATATAGACGAGTGTGGCTTTTTCTAAGCCTTAGCACGCTTGTATTCCCTCTATAAAAGGGCAAATTGAGTCACGATTTAGGTCTCCCCGTACCCAATATGCATGAATTCCCTAGGCTCATGCATTTTTAAATCCACTCTATCATTTTATACCCCCATCACATTTTCATTTTCTTTTCCCCCATTTTGCACACGAGCACCTTTGTGTTTCTTCACTTGCACACGAACACTTTTATCATCACTTGCACACATGCACTTCATATTATCATTTCACATACCGTACCTTGCCCACTCACGTGCACATTTTCCTTTACATTTTTATTGTTTATTATTACTTTTTCAAGCTCATGTCCTCACATTGCATACATGCATTCCATTCATTTGCATCCCACTCGCATTATTCGTGACTTCTTCAAAGGATCGTTATTGGGCTTCACAGTTAATGTGATTGGCACCACTCAACCTTTGAAGAGAAATTTCCCCCAATACCCCTAGGTCTAGGGTTTGCATTCATGTAGTGCATCCAAATGTAATAAATTCTTTGGTTAAAACAAGAAAATCTTTGATTAAATCATGCAACTAGCTTTGGCTAGGTCAAAGGGGTGCCTTGGATTTTATCCTTGCCTTCCCCTTTGTCAAATGTGACTCCCGAACCTTTTTCTTTGGTTTACGTGGACTAGGAGTCGTTTAAAAGGGGTTTCTTACTACTTTTTCCTATTATTTCTTTAAAAATTCATTTTTTTTGGTGACTTGGTACACCTTAACTCATTACCAAGTGGCGACTCCGTATTTAGTTTTAAAAAACCCTTTTTAAACTATAATTTTGGGTCAAATCGTCGCATTCTCAAACCCCCATTTAGACCCATTTTTCTTTTAAATCACAATTCATTTTTCAATCACAAATTGCCTCGAAAAATACATTTTTAAACCATTTATTCATTTTATCAAAAAAAAATGGGGCGCGACAGTTGGCGACTCCACTGGGGACATTCGAGAGTCCGAGCAAATTTGATTTAATCAACCTTTTTCTTCTTTTAATCTTTTCATATATCACATTTGGGTGTTTAGGATTGCATTTTTTCTTTTATTAGGATTTTTGCATTTCACGCGTATCCAACTACTCCCTCGCTCGTGAATGTATGATTGGTTGATTGGATGTATGTTTACTTGCTTTATCTCGCGCTTCGCATTGCATTTGGGTGGGGGGATATACCCTAGAGCCTCGCGTTGGTTCTTGATCCCTCCCCTCCAAACGAGCACTAGCATACGTGCATACGCTTTATTTATTTATCCCTCCTTTATTTTTCTTTTAGTGGCTTGTCACGCCACTCCACCCTATTAGGATTTTAGGCGATCCACTTGGACGTGTGATCGTGACACGACGTGTGCGTAGCACGATCCGAGGGGTCACTCAATCTTCCACTTTAGGCTTTGGGTTGATAGCCTTTAGCTTCTAGTCGAAGGTTGAGGATTTTGTATAGATTCACTCAGACATGTAGCCGTGACACGACGTGTACGTAGCAATGTCTGGGGAATCGTTCGAGCCACCGACAAGGAACCTTGGGATTGATGACCCTTGGTTTCCAAGTCTGAAGGCTCGGGGACCTAAAACCTATTGAGTCTAGCTGCATTAGTGAGCCAATACCTCATGCATCCATGATAGTTTACCTAAGGTAGAGTCTGCCTTACCCTGTTAGGGACACGATTCACGAGGGGAGGGATCCAACCCCTCTTTCCCTTTTATTGCTTTATTTCTTTGTATTGATTTCGTTGCTACAATGTGTTATGTGTATTTATCTGGCTGAACTAACTTTTCTTGGTTTTTGTCTCCATTGCATTCATTAGCCCTAGGAAATAAGAGTCCTGGCATGGCACTCTCTAGAAATCTACCCCGTTTGATGTGACACGTTTAAATTTAATGTTTCGCATGCGTAATATGAACACATTTCATTTTAGGCTCACCCCGACATACAAAAGGGGGTCCTTTGGGTCATGTTTCTTTTCAATTGCATATTTTACCGCTTTAATAAACTGGCATCACGCAAAAACCATAGAAAGGGAATGCCATTTAGGGAATCCTACATTAGGGATAAGCCAACCCTGTGTTCCCGTGGGTATCTAACCCTATATTGGGAATTGCACGTTTAAATTCATGATTAACCAGAGAAATGGGACCCGTGGGTAAGGTATTTGACACCGGGTTTTGTTTCTAGATGGAAAGTCCTCGCCGAGTCCAACAGATGTTAGTAGTACCGCCGGAGGTACAAAGATGGCCCACGTTGCTTTCACCCAATGAGATTAACCAAGTAGCCATTCGATTAGGGCACATCGGGGATTTTGGGAACATTAAGTCCGACGGTTACTTGGTGGAAGCTTTGGTGCATCTATGGGACCCCGCTTGTTCTGTTTTTAGACTAGGAAAGAGGGAAATGACCATAACAATTGAGGAGATCGCTGGATTTCTCAATTTGCCGATTCAAGGAACTGCCGTGATATTTCCATTAGTGTCTGACAAGGCCGAATTCTGTCGCTTCACCGGGTTAAAAGAGTCAGCAATACGAGGGTCGGATCAAAATATAGAGGCAAAGTTCTTATTTGACCGATTCGCGTTAAGGGATGGGTTTGAGATGCACCTAGGAGATTTCTCGTTCACCTCCAAGGAAATTTGGGAACGAAAGAGAGTATGGGTGTACAGTTTGGTTATGGCTGGAACTTATTTTTTCCCTAGAAAAGACAAAAAGATAGCCTTTAAGCTCACTAAAACCTTGTACGACCTGTTCCTAGGAGTGAAAGACAAACAGTATTCTATTGTACCGACCGTTTTGGCAGATATCTTCATAGCCTGCACTACTTGTCAGAGAGGGAGAAAGTTCTTTTGTGGTTCAAACTGGATTTTACATGTATGGGGTATGGAGCACTTCATGAGACGACCGTCTATCCCCGAGAGTCTACCCATGACTGCGTACGACTGGATAGCCACACATTATAAGAGGGTCAAGAGAGAGGATCTGCCATGTGATGCATCCGAGTTTGTGGATTTCTTGAAGAATATGACTGATCAAAGTATTAGATGGGTATTGGATTGGACCAATTGTATGAAACCCGTTCTTCGCACCCAAGCATCCGAGTTTGTTCTCTTACTGGGCACCCAAGGAGTCACCGCATACGTACCAAAGAGGTTTCTTAGACAGTTAGGACGTACCCAAGAAGTGCCGCATGCATTTGATGTGAGTGAGTTTACCATCATTTTCAATGGAGAAACGTGCCCAAGCCAACTCCTTATGAAAGATCGGGTTATTGAGGCCTGGGTGATGCTATCTGATGACGAGAGCTTTAGATACATCCCGGAGCTCAAGCAGAGGGGATTGACCACTCCGCAATACGAAGACTGTGTAAGAGGATCCGCTGCGCAAGAAATTCAAGATGAGCCATCTGAGGAGGTGAAAAGGTTGAAAGCCATTGTCGAAGCAAAGGATAGGGAAATTCTGCAGTTAAGTAAGTCTGCCGAAGCATACAAAGGGATGGCGGAGCAAAACAAGCAATTGTACGAAAATGAACGAGAAAAGCGTCAGGAGCTAAAAAGGAAGTGCGGAGAATTATATGATCAAGCTGAACGCGTTAGAATTCCATATGCTAGAGAAACAAAGGACTCTGTATTAGATAGGCTTAGAAGTTTTGGCAATCTTGTACGGAGTCGTCTTCGTGACATGATGTAAATATTGGCAAGTTTATCAATGAAAGCGATTTTCCTTTTGAACTCATTTGGTATTATTGTCAAAAACAGGTTTGTGGTACGGGTCCCATTTCGAAGGTGTTGCATCATGCTAGGCCTACCCTTGGCACAAAAGGGCTCCCCGATAGGACATGCATCCAAATTTTTAGAATATCTACTAACTCTTGTCTTTTTCTTTCTCTTTGTTTTATTTTTGTTAAAAAAGCTAAGCCAGGGGTAAATCTAAAAGCGAGCCATTTCATGTTTTCAGGTAATATTTAAACATAGCTTCTCGTCGAAGCCCCATTATCACGCGATCCCGAAGTAAAGCCCAAAGGAATCGTGTAGACATGAGTACTCAACCAGAATCGTCTGACAAGACCGCTGCAACTATCCAGCCAGAAGTCACAAGTCCCGGGGTTCAGTTGACTGAATTGCTTACAAAATTTGGGGAAATGGCATCTGAAATGGCCGCTCAAAAGAAGTTGATCGACGAGCTCGTTAGTAGCGGAGTGCAACCTGAACCTGTGCCCGCCACACAACCACAATCCGAACCATTTGTTATTCCGCCAATTCAAACCACGTTACCATTTGTTATTCCTCCAATTCAAACCACGTTTGAGGGAATTGTCAACCCGCAATATGCTTATACTCAAAATCCTCCGTTCTATCCTCTCTATGGGCAAGGATTTCATCCTCAGGGTGGTCAAGGTGGTCCAAGCATGCCTCCAGATCCACACGCTTTTTATCAGACTACTGCAGAGCCTTTTGTGCCGGAGAACATTGTTCAAACCAAGCCGGAAGTGGGGGAGTCATCTGCCCCAATTGATCTGAAGTTACTTAAGCGGTTTGACCGTTTCGATGAGTTCATCCGGAAAAGCCAAGGTTTAAGCAAGCAAGGGGTGCTAGACTACGATGATTTGTGCCTGTTTCCAAATGTACAGCTGCCAGTGGGATTCAAGACCCCGAAGTTCAACAAATATGATGGTACGGGCAACCCGAAGACACACTTGCGTTTGTTTTCCAACAAGTTGGGTAGACCAGTGGATGACGAGAACTTGCCGTTAAGGTTATTCCCGGAAAGTCTAGAAGGCGACGCCCTTGATTGGTATTCGAATTTAAAGCCGGAGGAGGTGAAGACCTGGGTTGATCTGTCCAATGCTTTCATCAGGCAGTATGAGTATAACTGCGAGTTGGCTCCGACACGAACTACGTTGGAAGGGACGAAAAGAAAACCCTCCGAGGATCACAAGACTTATGCCAAGAGGTGGAGAAAAGTAGCTGCAAAAGTCGAGCCACCAATGACCGAGGACGAAATCATACGTACTTTCATAAAAGCACATGATCCGCCGTACTTTGAAGAGATTTTCCGTATGACCGGATGTTCGTTTGCTGCAATTGTAAATAAACTTGAGGAGTTTGATGACTTCGTAAGAGCTGGGAAGATTGTTAATGTCTCTGCTCTCAAATCCCAGTTGGATGCTTTACAAGGGCAAGGAAGCAATGTGAAAAAACCACAGTTCAAAAAGAAGGAGGGGGATGCAGCCTTTATCTGGAACCAAAACCCTTCACCCCGACCCCGATACCAACACAATCCAACCTACCAACCACATTACCCTTACTACTCAGACCCGCACCATGTATATACTACCAATATCCACCACCATCGACCTCGCCCGAGCTATCTTAACTCACCTGTAGCCCCTTTTCAAATCACTCAACCAAGTCCACCCCAAAATCGACCTCGCCCTCCATATAACCCAAGATTTCCTCCCCCAAATAGACCTGTTTACAACCATACTCAACCTCCTGAACCTTACAACCGACCCCCTAGCCGTACATTTACCAATTTAGGCAGGCCTTTAGACCAACTGTATGACCAGTTAAAGGCCGCCGGGAAAATTGGTATGGTACCCCCTCCTACCTATCCATATGGTATGCCCGCTTGGTATAACCCGCAAGCTGTCTGTGCTTATCACTCGGGGGCACCCGGACATTCCACTTTGGACTGCAAGGCTCTTAAGCATAAAGTTCAAGATATGATTGAATCTGGAGAAATTGTAATTAGAAAGAGGGAGGCACAAGGGCCGAATGTAAATAGGAACCCCTTGCCGGAACACGTTAATACCATTGGGGTCATTCTGGATGACACGGAGTACGTGGAACAAGTCAAAGAGATGGCTAGGGAAGCTGAGGTGTTTGGGATCACAGACCAGCCATTTGTCATAGAGTTGCCATCCGAAGAAGATAAAAAGCCTTTTATCTTGGATCTCACGCCAACTGAGAGTGAGGCTTTAGAGCCAGTATTCATCGAATTCCCGAAGCAAGAACCTGTTTTAAGTCTGCAGCAAGTGCCATGGAATTACGATGAACCTGTCATACAGATTGGGGAGAAGTCAATTGCAAAGAAGGAAGTGTCAGTGGTTACCAGATCGGGGAAGACTGCCAGTCCGTTTGAAACTGCCATTCCGATTCCAGCAAATAACTCTGAGCCGCCTGCTAAACCAACAATCACCGAGAAAGAAGCCTTGGATTTTCTTAAAAGGCTCCAGAGAAGCGAATACAATGTAATCGAGAAGCTAAGCAAGTCACCTGCTCAGATATCCATGTTGGACCTGCTCTTTTCATCAGACATGCATAGGGACGCGCTGATCGAAGTACTGACTAAAGCTCAAATCCCTAAGGATATTTCAGTTGATAATTTCTCACATGTGGTTGGGAACGTATTATTCACCAAACAAATCACTTTCTCTGACGAGGAATTGCCGGCGGAAGGCATTGGACATAACAAGGCCCTGTACATAGTCGTGAGGTGCAACGGGAAAATGTTGCCGAAGGTGTTGATTGACAACGGATCTGCGCTTAATATCTGTCCTTGGAGCACCTTGGAAAAGCTAGGATTGCAAGACGTCAAGCTGAGACCTTCAGGGACCATAGTCCGAGGTTTTGATGGAGCGCAAAGAGAGCCAATAGGAGAAGTTGATTTAGTAGTTGAAATGGGGCCCGCCCAGTTTCAAATAACCTGCCAAGTCATGCACTTTCCTAGTGTTTACAACGTTTTGCTTGGCAGGCCATGGATTCACAAGTCTGGGGCGGTGCCTTCTTCATTACATCAGTTGTTGAAATTTGTAGTAAATGACAAGCTGATAACTATATTTGCCGAAGAGGATTGCCTTGTAATCATCGATTCCGAGTCCAAAGAAGAGGGTAGCCGAAGCTCCACAGTGACCCCTCATAGCACGGCTGATATCGTCTCTGTAAGTTGGATCACAAACGAGGAGCGAGCTCTATCAAAGGCCAGTGTCAGGATGGCTAAAGAAATGATCCGTGGAGGCTATGAATTTGACAAAGGGCTGGGACGAGATCTGCAAGGAATTTTGAAGCCAGTGGAGATTATTGAGAAAAAGGATTCGTTTGGTTTAGGCTTCCGACCGACTGCTAAGGATATCAGAGAAATGAAGGAGCGCAAGAAAGCGGAGAAAGAAGGAAGGCAAAGGGCTCTTGACATTCCACCCCTGCATTATACTTTCCCACGACCAGCCGAGGTGATCATGTCAGAAATCAACCCAGTTGACGAAATTGAAGCTAGTTTGGCCCAATTGTTCGTTGGGGCAACATTTGAAGATAGTGTTCCAGGCGAAGCTGAATTTCCTGACATCCCCGAAGGATCAATTCCCAATTGGACAGCCGAGTTCCTGCCCGTTCGGAAGGAGTTTCGGTAAACTGAAAGGGGTTTATCATTCATGTGAATTCATGAAAATGCCTTTGCATCTGTAAATAGCCAATGAAAACAATTTCCTTTTTTGACTAGCATCTGCGCATGTAAATATTGTTAAGTTTTCATTTCCATTTGCTTTCAATCAAAGGTCTTTATGAAAATGCACAAGTTGTTCTTGTCATTGTTGTGTTGTTTATTCGCTTGTTTATATTCATATTGCTTGATTCATTTGTTTGTTGTATGCTTATTTACTTATTATCCCACATTCGTTAATTCTTTCAGATGGCCAAAAATAAAATTATTTGACCCTTTGGATATCACAGTTCTGGAATACGATAATGGCAATCTCTATATCACTCACGACTTGGAGGTCTGTGAATCTGAACTCCAAAGCGAGAGTGATAATGAGGAAGTATTCGATTCTTTTGCAAAGGACTTTGAACAATATGAGGAAAAACCGAAACCGAACCTGGAAGAAACAGAAAAGGTTAACATTGGAACTGAGGATGAAGTTAAGGAGGTGCAGATTAGTATTCATTTGAATAAGAGCCAGAAAAAGGAGATGCTTGAGTTCTTGACTATGTTCCATGATGTATTTGCGTGGTCCTATGATGATATGACTGGTATTTCAACTGACGTGGTAGTGCACAGGTTACCCACAGACCCTTCTTTTCCACCCGTAAAGCAAAAACCCAGAAAATTCAAACCAGATATAAGTCTCAAAATAAAAGAGCAAATTGAAAAACAACTCAAAACCAACATTATCATTGTTTCCCATTACCCAATTTGGCTTTCAAACCCAGTCCCTGTTCCAAAAAAGAGTGGAGAGGTGAGAGTTTGTGTTGACTATAGAGACCTTAATAAAGCCAGTCCTAAAGATGATTTCCCTCTACCAAACATTCACATTCTCTTAGACAATACTGCCGGACATGAGATTGAATCCTTTTGCGATTGTTTTGCTGGCTACCACCAAATTTTGATGGCAGAAGAGGATAGGGAGAAAACTGCTTTCATTACCCCTTGGGGTACCTTTTGCTACCGAGTCATGCCTTTCGGTTTAAAGAATGCTGGAGCAACGTATCAGAGGACCATGACAACCCTATTTCATGATATGATCCACCGGGAGATGGAGGTCTACGTGGATGACATCATAATCAAGTCTAAAAGGACGGAGGACCACTTGGATGATTTGAGGAAGCTATTTGAAAGGCTGCGAAAATACAATTTGAAGTTAAATCCTGCGAAATGCGCCTTTGGGGCACCAGCTGGTAAATTGTTGGGTTTCATCGTGAGCAAGAGAGGCATAGAGATAGATCCAGCAAAAATCAAGGCGATTCGAGATATGCCAGTGCCAAAGACTCAGAAAGACGTGAAAAGCTTCTTAGGAAAGATCAACTTTATTGGGAGGTTCATTGCCCAATTAACGGCCACATGTGAGCCGTTGTTCAAATTATTAAGAAAGAATGTGTCGTTGTACTGGAATGAGGAGTGTCAACAGGCTTTCGACAAGATTAAAGATTATTTGCTGCAGCCTCCGGTCCTGGCGCCACCCAAACCGGACCGACCGCTGATCATTTACCTATCTGTGCTCGATGGAGCAGTTGGTTGCGTTCTCGGGCAACACGATGACTCTGGAAGGAAAGAACAAGCCATTTATTATCTAAGCAAGAAGTTCACGCAGTATGAGGCTAATTATTCATTCATTGAGAAAAGCTGTTGTACATTGGCCTGGGCGGCTCAAAAGCTGCGACACTACCTGTTGAGCCATACCACTTATCTTATTTCCCGATCTGATCCCTTGAAGTATCTCCTGGAGAAGCCGATGCTAACTGGACGTCTAGCTAAATGGCAGATAATTCTCTCAGAGTTCGATATTGTTTTCACTTCACAGAAGGCCGTCAAGGGGCAAGCTATAGCTGATCATCTGGTGGAAAATCCAAGGGACAATGATTATCAGCCACTTCACACCTATTTCCCTGATGAAAAGATCTTATTTGTAGGCGCCACGGACGATATAAGTGAGCAGAGCCCTGAATGGAGGCTTTTCTTCGATGGAGCTTCGAATTCTCTAGGAGTTGGAATTGGAGCTGTTCTGGTTTCGCCCGAAGGAAAGCACTACCCTGCCGCTGCCAAATTGCAATTTACTTGTACCAACAACATGGCTGAATATGAAGCCTGCATTTTTGGTCTCAAAATGGCTTTAGAAATGGAAATCAAGGAGTTGATGGCCTTCAGTGACTCAGATTTGCTAGTGCACCAAACCTTGAAGCAGTGGATAACCAAAGATTCAAAGATTTTGCCCTACCATTGTAGTCTGCTCACTCTGGCCAAGCAATTTCAAAATTTGGAGTTCAGACATCTCTCACGAGTCCGAAACGCATTTGCCGATGCTTTGGCCACCTTAGCCTCTATGATTCAGTATCCAGATGAGTTGAAGGTCGAACCGATCCAGATTCAGTTTCAAGACAAACCTGCCCACTGTTGGGTTGTAGACAAGTCCTCCGATAATGTTCCGTGGTATACTGATCTCAAGGAGTTTCTCAAAACAGGGTCTTACCCTCTACATGCTGGTACAAAAGACAAGAATTTTCTGCGTAGAATGGCTTCAAAATTTTTCTTAAATGGAGAAGTGTTGTACAAAAGAACTTTGGATTTGAACCTTTTAAGGTGCATTGATGAAGATGAAGCTCAATATATGATGAAGGAAGTGCATAGTGGCGTTTGTGGACCTCACATGAATGGCCATTTGCTAGCGAAGAAAATCATGAGAACCGGATACTTCTGGCTTACTATGGAGCATGATTGTATAGATTTTATCCGGAGATGTATAAAATGCCAAATGCACGGTGACATTATACGCGTTCCACCCACTGAACTGCATAGCATGACCGCCCCATGGCCCTGTTCAATGTGGGGTATGGACGTGATTGGTACAATTGATCCACCCGCCTCGAATGGACATCGATTTATATTGGTGACAATCGAGTACTTCACCAAGTGGGTTGAAGCGGAATCATTCAAACATGTGACGAAGAAGGTAGTTGCCAATTTCCTGAGAGATCACATCATCTGTCGCTTTGGAGTACCCGAAACGCTTATCACGGACAATGCCAAGAATCTGAACAATGACATGGTAGATGGACTATGTGAGCAGTTCAAAATCAAACACCGCAATTCTGCCATTTATAGGCCTCAGATGAATGGAGCTGTAGAAGCCGCAAATAAGAATCTGAAGAAAATTATCCGCAAAATGACAGAAAAGCATCGCGATTGGCATGAAAAGTTGCCTTATGCATTGATGGCGTACCGGACTTCTATTCGGACATCGACTGGGGCAACGCCATATTCACTTATGTATGGGATGGAAGCTGTATTACCAGCTGAGGTTGAAATTCCGTCGCTACGAATCCTTATGGAAGCTAAATTGGAGGAGGCCGATTGGATCAAGCAGCGCCATGAGCAATTGACTTTGATAGATGAGAAGCGATTCAATGCTATCTGTCATGGGCAATGCTATCAAAAACGTGTGGCCCGAGCTTACAACAAAAAAGTCCATCGGCGGGCATTTGAAGAAGGTGATAAGGTACTGAAGCGAATTTTGTCAATGCAAGATGAAGCTAAAGGCAAGTTCGCTCCAAATTGGCAAGGGCCGTTCATTATCCAAAAGGTATTACCTGGCGGAGCTCTTATTTTGGCGGAAATGGATGGACGGGTTTTCCCTCAACCCATCAACTCAGATATGTGCAAAAAGTTTTTCATTTGATCATGCAAATTTTCTTTAGAAATTCATGCAAATGGCGAAATGCAAGTCAGGCCATCTTCTTTTACACTAAAAAACATTTTATCTCTACTTGTCCCCTTTGAGCCATCAGAATTGACAAATCTCGTTTGATAACCCTTGAGAATTGCAAACCCCACACTGGGGCAAATTTGTTTCGAAAAAAAAAAAACCTACACTGGGGCAAATTTAGTTTTCAAAGAAAAATGCAAAAAGTGAGGAAAATACAATGAAAAATGCAAAGAGAGAAAATCTGATCAAACTGGGGCAAATTTTCCTCAGTTTCGGAGTTGTTCTCAAAAGGGTGCAATCTCAAGTTATTTCACCCCTCGTATCAAATCTGCTTTCAAGCCTCAACCTTTCTTGAAAAACACCCCACCGGACCTCATTACAAAAGCCCAAAGTCCTGGTTTTCGTCACTTGCTGCATTTCTATTAGGAAATTTGTTAATCAACTGGCAGGTGATGTCTATAATGCTTTCGCCTAATCTCACAAGGGAAATGCATTCTACTGATGCCAGAAATCTTCAATTCATATTTCTGAGTCGATAATGGTCGAGATATTTCATGGTTCTCTAGGTGAAAACCCGAAAGGGCGCCTCGAAAGAAAAAAAAAGAAGAAAAAAAAAACAACAAAAAGGGTGGGGGCAACCTTGGTGAAAACCCGAAAGGGCGCCAAGGTAGGTTTTCTCAACAGACAAGCTCAAGAAGGAACAGCCGGTGACCTGGTTCATTTGGGGTTTTCCTCATATTTGTGATACTTCTGCCAATATCGGATTCCGAAGAGAAAATATCCAAAGTTTTGAATATGATATTCGTTGGTTAAATTTGTATTTGTTCTTTACAAATATTCTTTTGCAAAATGTATCTTTATAAACCTCTTGGTTATTCTCAAATTATTTGTGTATGAATGCTTATGATTGTCTACATTCTTTTGCATGCTCATCTTTGCCTAACATAGGAAATCATCTTGCATATACATTGATTTTTATATGACTAATTTTCATGCATCATTCTTTCACCATTAAATTCAAATGAATGATAAACCCTGAGGTTTGTGCAAAGATAGGGGATTCAATCATCAGTTACAGGGAGTAACATACAACAAAGCTACCACCTGGATTGGGTGACGTGGTAAATCTGCATTTTATCAGTCTCAGAAATTGAAAGGTTTAAGGCAGACGCCGCCGAACAGAGGCAAAAGTGTCACAAGACTCATGTTTACACGATTCTCAAGGCGAACCGGATCAAATAATGGTGGCAAGTCCATTATTTCTTCTTTTCATGCAGGACTGTTGCATTTACAAACCAGAGCAGCCACTCTCCTTTTGGCGTCTAAATCAATGCCAGACAAAGCTTCCCAGTAAGTAGGGATCGATGTTATTTGCAAAAATCGATCATAAGAAATAACATCAGCTCTCGCTTCAATCACAAAGATCCAAGTTTCCCTCTTGGTGCAAAATTTGAACTATTCTCAGGTAAAGACTCAATTCATTATTTAAACTTCCCCAGTGAAGTCCCGTTTTAAATCCTTATTCGGGTCAGTCCCGTTTTAAATTCCGTTTTAAATTCCTGTTCGGGCCAGTCCCGTTTTAAATCCGTATTCGGGCCAGTCCCGTTTTAAATCCGTATTCGGGTCAGTCCCGTTTTAAATTCCTGTTCGGGTCAGTCCCGTTTTAAATTCCTGTTCGGGCCAGTCCCGTTTTAAATTCCTGTTCGGGCTAGTCCCGTTTTAAATCCGTATTCGGACCAGTCCCGTTTTAAATCCGTATTCGGGCCAGTCCCGTTTTAAATTCCTGTTCGGGTCAGTCCCGTTTTAAATTCCTTGTTCGGGTCAGTCCCGTTTTGAATTCCTTGTTCGGGTCAGTCCCGTTTTTTTAAAATTCTTGTCCGTTCAAATCATTTTGCAGCCGAATAACACAGGTAAGTATTTGGTGTCTACTTCTTTGTCTCAAGTTTTTTCAAAACTCAAACAAAGAGAGGCAAACTGTAGACACCAAATTTTTAAATAATTTGTATGTTGCATCTAATTCATGATTTTTGTTTTAGATTGTCTGCATTTTAGTTGTTACCTTTTTATTTGTCTTTTATTTGCTAATTATTTGTCATTTTAATTTTGTTCACGTTTTAGTTTTAGTTTTAGTTTTAAGTTTTAATGTAAAATTTGTAAAAAAAAAAAAAAGAGAAAAGAGGAAATTGATGAAAAATGGAAAATTGTGCTTTGTTGTTTTTGTTGTTCGTTATCTATTTTTATTATCAGTTTTATTTAATTAATTTCAAAAAAAAAAAAAATCTCCATTTCTGCCGGAGTGCCGACCAGCTCCACTCACAACACCTCAATATATACATTTCACCTCCCTCATCCGAGCTCTAGCTTTCCATTTCAACAACCCCAACACTCCACAACATCATTCCGTTTCACTTCACTTTCTGCCTTGGTATCATCGACGAGAGAAACCAGAGAGAGAGCCGTGCGAGCTTCGGTACTTGAACTGTCCGAGGGAGGGTGAGAGCAGGAGACAATTGCGTGAGCTTCATTACTTTCTCCATCATCCGAGAGCTGCCATTTTATTCTTCACCTCAACCAGCCGTGCTCAATTCAACCACAATCACTACAACTGCAACCACTGAACTCAGACCAACCAACCCTGCGTGCGTGAGCAGAGCCGAGAGGAGGAAAATTTTGCAGCTGTTTGTCGTGTGAGCTAAGTCTTAAGCTGAGGTAAATTTCTGGACTTAAACTAGTTGAATATGGGTTGATAAAGCTGATCAGAGGCATGCATGAGAGGGTTGTGTGGTTAGATGATGAACTAAGTTACAAGAAAATCTGATTTTGAAGGAATTGGGTCTGTCCGAGAGCTTGAGCTGGAAATTTTAGCCTTAAATTGCTAACTTGTGATGATCTGAGCTCAGTTGTATGTTTAGCTAATTAGCAGCTGGATGATTGAGCTTTGCATGAAGTTAATCAACATGTTTAAGCAAGAAAATTGAGGGAATATAAAATCTGTTTACATGTATGACAACCGAGAGAGAAATTGGATGAATTCATAGTAAGATGGTGATTTTTGATGGCATTCGAACTTAGTTATGGACCCAATTTGCTAAATAGCCTTTTATTTGGTGTTGCATGTGAACCTTATGGCCAAGATTTCGATTGCATGGCTGGAAATTTCTACTAGAAGTTGCTGGACTGCTTAATCAATTTTCCAGTTTGCCGATGGAGTTGTTTTGGGAGTTGTATGGATATTTTAGTATGAATTTACTGGAAAATGCTTGATCCTCACTTGGTTGTGTGTTTAGCTAACTAAATACTGGATGATTAAGTCCTGCATGAGATTAATTGGCTGTGTGTAAACCAGAAATTTGAGTGAAACAAAAATCTGCTGCATGCATGTCATCTGCGAATAGTTGAATTAATTCTGGAATTTTGGGATCAATGTTGCTGGTGTCTGACCCCGTTTTGGACTAGAATTGATAATAACTTCATTTAGTAGCTATGCATGTTACCTTTGAGTACATAACTCAGTGATTTGGCCGAGGAAAACCCGGATAAATGATTGACCAAAGCTGCTGGAATTTTTCCAGTGTAGCCGAGTGAAGAAGAAAAGAATTTTCCAGTTTGCTTTTGCGAATTCTGGGTTCTTATTCATGTTTGGATGTCGAATTCCTGCGTTTTGATTGGTAGAATAGAGTTTGATGCTTGCTTGGAGCTTGGTTCCCTCTGTTTGACATGAAACCCAGAAATTTGTAGCTTAAGAAACCAGCGAAAGAAAAGGAGTTTTCTGCTAAGAATGTATGAACTGCCGAACCTTTTGCCTAGAATTCTCCAGCCTTTGCATGATTTTTCTTCTATGTTTTGGTTGGTTTGAATGATAAAATGGTTGTTATGAAGCTTGGATTGGTTTTGAGTGTTTGTGTCTAAACATACGTGAGCTGGAATTGAATCTTGCTAGCCAAAAGTTTCTTGGAGCTGCAACAGTTGTCGAATGAAAAGTGCAGCAGAAAACAAGAAAATTCTGAATTTTCTTTGTATGTAGCATTGCCGGAACTTGCAGGATTGCATTTTAGTTATGGGCCTTGTTGCTTAGTTTCACGACATTATTTTGATCAAAAATTGTGTTTTCAGAGCATGCTGCGTTTGAAATTTGTTTTGGCTGCTGAAATCTTAAGGGCAAAGTGTTGAAGAAATTTGTTTTTCTTTGTGGATAGCATGAAGTTGCATTAGCTTTCATGTCTTTGATTCATGTAACAGGCCACAAGAACCTGGGTTTTATTCATCCAATTTGCTAGTTAAATCTTGTGCAAAATGATTGACGAAGTTGCATGTTTTGATCCAAAGCATCAAGGAAAATGGCGGCAAAGCTGCAACTGGAAAATTGCAGCACTTTACTCCTTTCTTTGGTTGATATTTCTTGTATCTCTAGTAGCCACCGATCCAGATTTTCTGTTTTAGTCTTGTAATGAAACTGTCACTCGAATTGGTTGATGATTAGGAGTGATGTTTTGTGGTTGTTGATGTTTGTTTGGTGATGCATTTGGTTAATAATGAAATACAGCATATCATATAGGAAAGGAAACCAGAATTGCAGAAGGCCTTCTACGTGGTTGCATGGTTTTTGCATGAAGCTAACTTCAAAAATTGCACTTTGACCCCCTAAGTTCCCCTTTGTTGCACTGTGACCCAATTATGCTTTAATTTCTTGCAATTGAGTCCTAAAGTATTTGCAATCTGAACCATGACTTGACCTTTTCATCACTCTTGAACCTTTAAAGTTCTTAAATGTTCTAATTGGGCTCACATGACTGATTAACGTTTGCAATTGGATCCCTTTTATGTGATTTTACCTTGATATGTTTTTTTTACATAAATTGTGAACAATCTTAATAGATTTCTAGGATAAAATCATGAAAGCTTAATAACTTGGAGGCATTTATGGTCTTGGTTTCGTTTGATTTAAGTTTTTGCTTAGATAATATTGTTCTTTAACTTTGATAAATAATTTGCCATTTCTTTTGTCATGATTTTTGCATTTTGACTGTGAGGGATTCCACCTTAGACCATCCATTTTAGCACTCCACTTCAGATTCTTGGGACCTTTTTTTATTTGAGATCGAGTTTTGCTTGCACGTGCATGATCTATTCCATACTTGATTTTCGTTCCGTGATTAATTTTCATTTTTGTGTTTAATGGTTGTTTCATGTGATCATTTGATAATTTAAGTGGTACCTTGACCCGTTTATTATTTTGGAGGGTAAATTAGTAATTTCACTTCATTAGGGCGTCAATTCAAGGGAGGTACACTCTATCCCTCATTTGCACTTCATTTGACCCTACGTGCTCCTACGTGTTATGTGAATATGCATGTCTATTTCGCTTTTCCTTCTTTTTCCTTAATTCCTTGCATTTATTTCATTTACTTTTACTTTTATTCAAGTATTCTTTTAATGGGGTATGTGTACACCTCTTGGCTTGTAATAGTTAGGGATTTAATCATTTTATTCCTTTTCCCCCTTTTAGATTGTAGTAAGGTTTCCCTAATGTAATAGATAAGTCTTGGAGGAGCATTCAATGAAGATCTATCGAAGACATGTGCCTAGCTAGCAAATGTAATAGTTAGGGCTTTAATTGTCTCATTTGTCTTGCATGCTTACGTGCTACGTGTTAATTTGCTTTATTAGGGCCTTGCATCTAGTCGAGCATGCTAAGTGTTATGTGCTATGTGTTTACGAGTGTTTGGCATGTCTACTCGCTTTCCATGGCCATGAATGAATGTGATGGATGAATGTACGTTTCCACTAGTCCAACGCTAGTCGGAATTCATAGAATGGACTAGTCCAACGCTAGACCCTTAGGGATTTCCCTTCGTTAGTACATGTTTGCATGTTCATTACATGTCATGCATTTTTCTTAGTTTTATCATTTTGCATGCCCCTCTAATCCCTTCCCTCTCAATTTAGGTTTTGCATTTCATGCTAGTTTATAGGGGTTCATTTGCTTGAGAGTCCCCTTAAATATGGGATATAGACGAGTGTGGCTTTTTCTAAGCCTTAGCACGCTTGTATTCCCTCTATAAAAGGGCAAATTGAGTCACGATTTAGGTCTCCCCGTACCCAATATGCATGAATTCCCTAGGCTCATGCATTTTTAAATCCACTCTATCATTTTATACCCCCATCACATTTTCATTTTCTTTTCCCCCATTTTGCACACGAGCACCTTTGTGTTTCTTCACTTGCACACGAACACTTTTATCATCACTTGCACACATGCACTTCATATTATCATTTCACATACCGTACCTTGCCCACTCACGTGCACATTTTCCTTTACATTTTTATTGTTTATTATTACTTTTTCAAGCTCATGTCCTCACATTGCATACATGCATTCCATTCATTTGCATCCCACTCGCATTATTCGTGACTTCTTCAAAGGATCGTTATTGGGCTTCACAGTTAATGTGATTGGCACCACTCAACCTTTGAAGAGAAATTTCCCCCAATACCCCTAGGTCTAGGGTTTGCATTCATGTAGTGCATCCAAATGTAATAAATTCTTTGGTTAAAACAAGAAAATCTTTGATTAAATCATGCAACTAGCTTTGGCTAGGTCAAAGGGGTGCCTTGGATTTTATCCTTGCCTTCCCCTTTGTCAAATGTGACTCCCGAACCTTTTTCTTTGGTTTACGTGGACTAGGAGTCGTTTAAAAGGGGTTTCTTACTACTTTTTCCTATTATTTCTTTAAAAATTCATTTTTTTTGGTGACTTGGTACACCTTAACTCATTACCAAGTGGCGACTCCGTATTTAGTTTTAAAAAACCCTTTTTAAACTATAATTTTGGGTCAAATCGTCGCATTCTCAAACCCCATTTAGACCCATTTTTCTTTTAAATCACAATTCATTTTTCAATCACAAATTGCCTCGAAAAATACATTTTTAAACCATTTATTCATTTTATCAAAAAAAATGGGGCGCGACAACGATATAGTTTTTCTCTCAACTAATTAATCAAATGTAATCCTTTATTCTGACAACTTTTAAGTCTTTATTTTAATTATTTGAATCATCTAAAGCACAACTTAATTTGGTAGATGTAAATTTACTAACACTCTGATACACACAAGAGTAACTCTATATACTACTGGACAATGAATATCACTTAACATGCCTTGAAAAAGTTACATCAGTCAACTTGTCCAAAAAATAAAATTACATTATTCAACTTATATATTTTAAATATCTTTATAAGAAAAATTTTCCTGGAAGTTAAAAATAACACACAATTGGAATGATAATTTATTATTTCATACGAAACTATTGTTTAAATGGCATAAATAAATATCATATGCAACTAATGTAATGATTATTAACTAAATAAACGCATTATTTCACGCAATATATGTGTAAGTCAAAATATAGCTGTTTCCTTGCCTCAAGGACTTTAGTGAACCAAATTGGATAAGGTAATTTCCACAAGAAAAATTGATGCCACAGTCATACGATTTAGGAAATAGTTTAGGAAATTGATTCAATTGATTTATGCAATATTAAGTGAAATGTCACTTTAGTCTTTGTCAAAATCTTTTAGCTCTCATGTGACAATGATTCCATAAATCAACTTCCAAAAATTTGAGTATGACTGCACGAAATTGTTGAATGCTAATAATTCATCTGAATAGAAACTAAAAGATGTATATCCAGGTGATGTTTTTATGTGAACACATGTTGCTGAAAAAATGCATCGAATTCGAGTGTTGTCACAGATTGAAACACAGCATATATTCAATGGCACACCAAAATCTCGAACAAGTTCACCCATACAAAGCATCAACATCCAAGGGCATATTAAAAATGTCAATGTCTCCAGTAAATAGGAATTTTGTTAAATTATAAAATCTCAAGATCCATACCATCATAAGAAACTGTTGGAGGAGAGTACACGAACAATTTCTGATCTTCAAAACTAACCACCTTGAAATTGACAGCTACTAAAAAGTTCGGTAGGGTTGAGGCACGTAGAACGCTCTCTTTAAGACGATACGCGCCCCTACGGTACTTTTCAAACCGATGCAGAAGGTCTAGCGCACCGCCTCCAGGATACAACAACCCAATTCTATAGTTGTTACTTTCCTTTGATCTGCACAACCAAGAGAAGCAGAAACTTCCCAATATCTTTCTTTGCCCAAAGAAAACAAAATGAGTGTGAGGAGGATAGTATTTTAGAATGATCTTTTGTTGAGAGAAGTGTGTGTAAAATTCTTTAGAGAATTTCACTATTTATCGGCTACAAAACCTTAAGAAAAAAAGGGTTGAAAATCCAATGTGTAACGGTTTTTTCATATTAAATTGTAGTTAATTGGTAGAATTTGTAACC
>NW_020862255.1:0-61225 GCF_003713205.1 Coffea eugenioides | reverse complement strand
TTTGCGATTGATTTTGATACCCTAGTTATTTTCATCCTTGGGTCCAAACAACCCTATTTTTACTTGAAAGTTATCTTTACACGTTTTACTCCTAATTAGTCGGGTTTCTTCGTTTCCCCTTAAATGTTTTGCTCGATAAACTGTAATATGTTCTCTTGTTCAATCTTAGGTTTCATTGGTGACTAAGGGTAATATCCGAAAGGATATTTTGCACGTTATTTTGCAATAACTAGGTTGAGTGTTCTTTGTTTGTTAATATTCCCTTGACTTATTGGCTTTTGTTATCTATTGATTGGATAATGTTGTTTAAGTGCTTTTAATGATTGTTAAAACACGTTTCTAGGCGAGTGGTGTAACTTTATCGCACTGACCTAAATAAATGTGAAAATTTCAAAAAGGGGTGATTAAATGATTAAATGCTAGTTGCGCATGAATGTAAGCCGTTGGCTGAACTGGGGCCCCTGCCCTTCGTTACCGATCGACTCAGCCAGAAGCGGACTCGGTCGGGCGATATGGGTGACCCGGGTGAATTTGGTATATTTCGCAGTATTACCTTGTAGTCCGGCACGTCCGGATGGGTGGAGTCCGGCCAACGTCCGGATTGGTTGGAGTCCGGCCAACGTCCGGAATGGGATGAATAAACGAACGAAGGCAGAGGGTTTACTTCTCAAAAAAGGAAATTTTCAAATAATTGGAGGAATAAGGGGAAATGTCAGGGGAACGAACGAATAGCTCCATGTGAGCCCGTATCCTTTTAATGAATGTTACTATCGCTTTCCATTGTAAATGTTTCTTGAATTATTGATACTCCATGTTTAATGTATTGAATTGATTGTTTGATTATCTGTTCGGAACCTCACTGAGCTTTTAGCTCACCCCTTTAGTTTTGTTTTCCTTAACAGGGGACGGCGAGCAGAATGAGAGCATAGACTAGCCAGTCTAGTTCTTTTGTTTCTTTTGTTTCTTTTGTAGTGGTTCTCGCCTAGTGCTTGGCACGGGCTGGACGTATGAAGGATTGAGAACCTTTGTATATTCGATCTTTACACTCCCTTTTGGGGATGGCAATGTATATAAGTTTCGCTTTAAGTTCTAGATCGTTGCTCTATTTATTCTTGTAATTTATTCAGATTTTAAGTGAGGACTGTAGTGAATGAGTGAGTCCCGGCGAGAGTTGGGCAGGCGGTCCGCCGAACCCTGGGGTACGCCCTAGGGAAAGGTGGGGCCGTCACAGGTGGTATCAGAGCTTAGGCTTCAGATATCTGTAGTGTATCCTAGGCTTGAAGTTTAGGATGCCGGACTGTGGGATTCGATTTGACTTGAAAGTTAAGCGATTGAGGGATAAAACCTATAGCTGCTTCGCGTGGTCTCTGTGCGGAGTGACCCTGGACTAAGTGGTGAATAAGTATGAAGGACTAAGTGAAGCTATGAATTGCGAATGTTATAGGTCTTAAATCTTTCTCATGGTATCTGAGGACCATAGATAGGTATGTCAGGTAGGAATTCCGATTGTAGATAGTTACTCTTGGGACTGCAGCTCGAGATGTGAATTATCTTATTTCGGATTCTCGTGCCTGAGTACTCTAGAGTTACGGCGCTGCTAAGGACTTGAGACTTGTATTTTGGGAACATGAACATGCTTTGTCTGACTAGAATGAGCACAAGAGGTCAGGGACATCTAGTTTGGATAGTAAGTGACGTGAGAGACCGGACGGGCTGATACTGGGACGACTTTACCTTTTCCTTTTGATTTACCTGTATATTGTTACTACATGACGTTAGTATACCTGTGTGTACATGGTTATCTGTCCAACTTGATATGTATTTGTGTATTTGCTTATCCGTCTTCTTGATATGGCGTGTTATGTGCGTATATATTGATTTGTGTATTTGGAATGCTAGAATTTGTTACTGTAGTCAATTTACTGTGTTTATTCACTAAATTACCTTTTTGGGGGAAAAGAAAAGAAAAGAGAGGGGGAAAACATATATATGGACGGGAGACGTAGTCGTGGACGTGGAGCTAGTCGTGGCCGTGGAGCTAGGCAAGCTCAAGAGCCGAGAGAAGAAAGAGAAACAGTGGCCGACCAAGAACAGGGACCGAGGGTTGAGGCTGGAGATCAAATGGCGACGGCGATGCAACAAATGACAAATATCCTGGCACGACTGGTAGATCAACAAGGTCAAATGCCAGTGAATCAACCCCGGAATCCTGAGATCGGAGAGGATAAGGCTCTTGAGAGGTTCCAAAAGTTTCTACCTCCGAAATTTCAAGGAGTGCCTGATCCAGATATAGCTGAGCAGTGGTTGGAGGCAATGATTAATATCTTCGCGGCTTTGAATTACACGGAGCAAAGACAAGTAAATTTTGCTGTATTTCAATTCGAAGGACCAGCCCGCGCGTCGTGGAATGTAATTAAGGCCAAGTGGGAAAGAGAACAGACGGTATGGACATGGGCGAACTTTGTAAGGGAATTTAATGAAAAGTATCTCCCACCTTTAGTCCAAGAAAGGAGGGATGACGAATTTATTGGGTTGCGTCAGGGAACCCTAAGTGTGGCTGAATATGAGACCAAATTTACTAGACTGTCTAAATTCGCTTCCGAATTGGTGGTAACGGAGCGACGGAGAATAAGACGATTTATACAAGGACTAAATTTGGAAATCCAGGAGGCATTAGCGGCAGTTCAAGTTAATACGTTTACAGAGGCTTTTGAGAAGGCCCAAAGAATTGAGGATGTGAAAGCCCAAGTAAAAGCCTTTCAAACGCGGAAAAGAGATACATCCAGCGGTATACCTGAGGAATCTGGAGAAAAGATACTGCTCTCCAAAGTGCAAAAAGTGAACCATTCACCTCGCCCACCTTGGATAATAAGAGCAGTCGATGAAAGGAAGTCAGATCGGATCAAAGAACATTTCTCAGAGAAGATCCAACAGTTGTTCCTCGATTGGCCTGTGGATTACTTGGAAAGGCAAATCACATGAGGAATGATTGCTGGCGAAAAGGGAAAATGTTTGATTGTGGGAGGATCAATCATCAAACTAGCAATTGCCCGGAAAGAAACAGCCGACGAGGAGGGTAGTACTCAAACAAGTGTAAGGAACCAAACTGAAACAAATTCATGAAAGAGAAAACCGAACAAAGGTACCAACACAAGTTTATGCCGTAGATCAGCACCGAGTTCTGGGGTCCTCCGAGGCGACGGAAGGTATGAATTTCGAGGTCGAAATTCTTTTAAGGGGGAGAGAGTGTGAGGACTCGCAAATTTCTTATATTTTTCTCAAAAATGCCTTTTATTTGGAAATTATTCATTTATTATAGCCTACTACCCAGTAATTCCATAATAAGTGCAAATGAACCTAGAAAGTAGGGTTTCACTTTTCGGTTTCAAGACTGGAGCAAATTCGGGTTTTCGCGATTTTTCACCGGATGATTTTTCGGTACGAAGAAAGGATCAAATTTGGTGATTAAAAGTGACTTTTAGGTGAGAAATATATTGTATTAGAAGGCAATGATATAAGGTTAGTGAATAGGAAGTAAAAACCCTAATACGTGCGACTTTAAGGAAAAACGGTGGCGAACCGACGTGTATCCGCGCACTACCTATTGAACGCACCGCTGGGAACCACCACTTTCTTACCACATGAGCTCATTGATATTTGAGCAAAATATCCGCTCATTTCCAGCTGCCTTGACCGAAATTTTGTGGCCAAAAAAGTGCAAGGAGAAGAAAGAGAAAATTTGTGATTGTGGTTTGAATCCAAGTGTTGGCAAACTTGTGGCTTAGACCTAATCTAATTTCTTGCCTTTTAATCACGCATAGAGCAGCCTTCTTCCTTTCATTTTTCCTTGAGCCTTGGCCGAGACAGAGAAGAAGAGAAAGGGGGAGCAAAAGAGAAAAACATATTTTCTTCTTGATTTGGCACCATCTACAGTGAGGAATCAAAATTTCTAAACCGAATTAAAGAGTGAGGTTGTGGGCTTGGGAAGCTAGGGGGAAACTAAAAAATTCAAGGTTGGTGAAGTATCACTTTCTTTCAAGCTTTGTTTTGAGGTATAAGATCTGATCATGGTCTTGTTCTTTTAATTTCTGGTTTAAGATGTTATCTAAGCTCATGTTTTGATTAGACTACAAGTTATACAAGTTGTTGTGATGATTTTGGATGATATATGCAAGTTAGGGTTTGATGATTTTCTGCCTAAACTTGTTGTATGGTTAGTATATGTTGTATATAAGATTATATAAGGGGCTTTGGTAGTGATTGGAACAAGGAAAGGAAGAAAATTCAATTGAAAACCAAAATTTCCAGATTTCTGGAATTTCATGTTTCAGTTCTGCCCGGTACTGTTACTCATAGTTAGAGGCCGAATTAGGCTTATCATAAAACATAAAAGTTGTATAGAATGATATTTTATAGGTGCCTACAAAATTTCAACTCAATCAGAGCAACGTAGCCTGTGAAAAGACCGATTTACCCCCGCTGCCCTGTTTCTACCCGAACTTGATAATTGCCTCTGTAATTGGTTAATTTGATTCGGAATGCTTCTGATTTAGTTGTTGATGTCTTCTTAAGAATTATATCCTTGTATCTTAGTTTTCGGATGGCTTTGGAATCACTTGATTTGGACTTAGGGAGCCTGACTTGTGATATTTGAGCGAGAATGCGGTTTGTAAACCTGTTTTGACGGTGCTGGTTTGGTATACTGATCTTTTGACCTAGTTGCACTACAAACTGGACTGAGTAACCTTCTTCAATCTTGTATCCCTTTCTCTTAGCTTCGAAATGGTATAAGTTTCACCTCAATCCGATAAGCGTAGCCTCGGATGTGCCCATTCCGCAAAACCCTATCAAATCTGTTTTTTTTTGTAAACTTCATTTCCGCATTTGTTATTAGTTGATTTATGTCCTTGTATTGTCTTGAGTCTATGGAACGGCTATTGAAATGCATTTGTGTTGTGTATAAACTTGGTCTTGAATGAGAAAAATAATGAAGCCAAAATGGCTGGAAAATTAGGTAAACACAAAGGGCGTGCTGCCCAAATTTTCGCTCAAGGACTAAGTTTCTATTTGAATTTGTATATTTTCGTTTGGCAAATACTATGATCGTTTTACCATTCCAAAACATGATACCTCTTCAATTTGAAACGCCAAATGTTTACTTACTCTGTACCCAAAATATAGAAGTATGAGTTAGGGTTTTATCGGCCACAAGTGAACTACTTTCAAGTACGGTTTTAAGAGTCTTCCTTTTCCATATGATTTTCATCAAAACCCTTGTTATATAACCTCTACTTGAATATATAGTGACTTTTAGTCATACAAACGATTCTTTACGATTCCGAAAGAATATTTTCTTAGCCTATCTATTTGTCTTTTGATTTGTCGTTAGTCAAATGTTTTCCGTTGGAATTCTATAAGCCTTTTGAGCTTGGTTTTGCGATTGATTTTGAAACCCTAGTTATTTTCATCCTTGGGTCCAAACAACCCTCTTTTTACTTGAAAGTTATCTTTACACGTTTTACTCCTAATTAGTCGGGTTTCTTCGTTTCCCCTTAAATGTTTTGCTCGATAAACTGTAATATGTTCTCTTGTTCAATCTTAGGTTTCATTGGTGACTAAGGGTAATATCCGGAAGGATATTTTGCACGTTATTTTGCATAACTAGGTGAGTGTTCTTTGTTTGTTATATTTCCTTGACTTATTGGCTTGTTATTATTGATTGATAATGTGTTAAGTGCTTTTAATGATTGTTAAAACGAGTTTTCTAGGCGAGTGTGTACTTTATCGCACTCGACCTAAATAAATGTAAAATTTTCAATGATCAAATGATTAAATGCTAGTTGCGCATGAATGTAAGCCGTTTGGCTGAACTGGGCCCTGCCCTTCGTTACCGATCGACTCGAGCCAGAAGCGGACTCGGTCGGGCGATATGGTGACCCTGGGTGGAGTATTACCTTGTAGTCCGGCTACGTCCGGATGGGTGGAGTCCGGCCAACGTCCGGAAGGGGATGAATGAACGAACGAAGGCACGAGGGTTTACTTCTCAAAAAGGAAATTTTCAAATAATTGGAGGAATAAGGGGAAATGTCTGGGGAACGAACGAACGAACGAATAGCTCCATGTGAGCCCGTATCCTTTTAATGAATGTTACTATCGCTTTCCATTGTAAATGTTTCTTGAATTATTGATACTCCATGTTTAATGTATTGAATTGATTGTTTGATTATCTGTTCGGAACCTCACTGAAAAGCTCACCCCTTTAGTTTTGTTTTCCTTAACAGGGGACGGCGAGCAGAATGAGAGCATAGACTAGCCAGTCTAGTTCTTTTGTTTCTTTTGTTTCTTTTGTAGTGGTTCTCGCCTAGTGCTTGGCACGGGCTGGACGTATGAAGGATTGAGAACCTTTGTATATTCGATCTTTACACTCCCTTTTGGGGATGGCAATGTCTATAAGTTTCGCTTTAAGTTCTGGATCGTTGCCCTATTTATTCTTGTGATTTATTCAGATTTTAAGTGAGGACTGTAGTGAATGAGTGAGTCCCGGCGAGAGTTGGGCAGGCGGTCCGCCGAACCCTGGGGTACGCCCTAGGGAGAGGTGGGGCCGTCACAGGTGGTATCAGAGCTTAGGCTTCAGATATCTGTAGTGTATCCTAGGCTTGAAGTTTAGGATGCCGGACTGTGGGATTCGATTTGACTTGAAAGTTAAGCGATTGAGGGATAAAACCTATAGCTGCTTCGCGTGGTCTCTGTGCGGAGTGACCCTGGACTAAGTGGTGAATAAGTATGAGGGACTAAGTGAAGCTATGAATTGCGAATGTTATAGGTCTTAAATCTTTCTCATGGTATCTGAGGACCATAGATAGGTATGTCAGGTAGGAATTCCGATTGTAGATAGTTTACTCTTGGGACTGCAGCTCGAGATGTGAATTATCTTATTTCGGATTCTCGTGCCTGAGTACTCTAGAGTTGCGGCGCTGCTAAGGACTTGAGACTTGTATTTTGGGAACATGAACAGGCTTTGTCTGACTAGAATGAGCACAAGAGGTCAGGGACATCTAGTTTGGATAGTAAGTGACGTGAGAGACCGGACGGGCTGATACTGGGACGACTTTACCTTTTCCTTTTGATTTACCTGTATATTGTTACTACATGACGTTAGTATACCTGTGTGTACATGGTTATCTGTCCAACTTGATATGTATTTGTGTATTTGCTTATCCGTCTTCTTGATATGGCGTGTTATGTGCGTATATATTGATTTGTGTATTTGGAATGCTAGAATTTGTTACTGTAGTCAATTTACTGTGTTTATTCACTAAATTACCTTTTTGGGGGAAAAGAAAAGAAAAGAGAGGGGGAAAACATATATATGGACGGGAGACGTAGTCGTGGACGTGGAGCTAGGCAAGCTCAAGAACCGAGAGAAGAAAGAGAAACAGTGGCCGAGCAAGAACAGGGACCGAGGGTTGAGGCTGGAGATCAAATGGCGACGGCGATGCAACAAATGACAAATATCCTGGCACGACTGGTAGATCAACAAGGTCAAATGCCAGTGAATCAACCCCGGAATCCTGAGATCGGAGAGGATAAGGCTCTTGAGAGGTTCCAAAAGTTTCTACCTCCGAAATTTCAAGGAGGGCCTGATCCAGATATAGCTGAGCAGTGGTTGGAGGCAATGATTAATATCTTCGCGGCTTTTAATTACACGGAGCAAAGACAAGTAAATTTTACTGTATTTCAATTCGAAGGACCAGCCCGCGCATGGTGGAATGTAATTAAGGCCAAGTGGGAAAGAGAACAGACGGTATGGACATGGGCGAACTTTGTAAGGGAATTTAAAGAAAAGTATCTCCCACCTTTAGTCCAAGAAAGGAGGGAGGACGAATTTATTGGGTTGCGTCAGGGAACCCTAAGTGTGGCTGAATATGAGACCAAATTTACTAGACTGTCTAAATTCGCTTCCGAATTGGTGGTAACGGAGCGACGGAGAATAAGACGATTTATACAAGGATTAAATTTGGAAATCCAGGAGGCATTAGCGGCAGTTCAAGTTAATACGTTTACAGAGGCTCTTGAGAAGGCCCAAAGAATTGAGGATGTGAAAGCCCAAGTAAAAGCCTTTCAAACGCGGAAAAGGGATACATCCAGCAGTATACCTGAGGAATCTGGAGAAAAGATTGATACGAACCAAGAGACACCATTGCGAACTATTCGAGTTCCCCTAGGACCCGTAACTCGAGCACGAGCTAACAAGATGAGGGAGGAACTCCAAGGACTTGTTCATGAGATACAAGGCCAAGAAATTGTCCCCAAGGTCATTGAGAGTCTTGAGCATGAAGGAATGAAAGTCATCCATGTAGTGCACGTCAAAGAGAACCATGTGTGACCCTTTTCTAGTCACATTTGCTGTTTTAGTTAAGTCATTGTAATAAGGGCTTAATGGTCCATAGTCTTGCTTTAATTACCTAAGCGATGACCTCATAAGGTTATTTACCTAAGCGATGACCTCATAAGGTTGTTTACCTAAGGGATGACCTCATAAGGTTGTTTACCTAAGGGATGACCTCATAAGGTTTGGTCAAGCCCACAATTCTTAGTCTTATGGAAATAGTCAAGCCTACAATTGTTAGTCTTAGTCAAGACCACAACTCTAGACTAGTTCCACATTTAGTTGTTCATCTCTATGTAAGGCTATAAATAGCCCACACTTCCAATGGTTTTAGGCATTCAATCAATAAATCAGATTTTGAGAGTTTTCTTGGTTTCTCCAAGGCTTCTTGAATACCTTAGAATTTCTCTAGGTGTTCGTGACTTATCAATCTAGAATCACACTAGGTTGTGGCGTCTTCTACCATTATACCAAGGTTCGTTAACCACGTGATTAACGGGTTGAGGTCATCCGCTCCAAACTTGGTGTCCTCTTGTCGATCCTGAAACTAATCTTTTACGGGTTTCGTCACAAGGTTGGCGACGTTCGTATCAGTTGGTAATCAGAGCCAGTTAAGAGGTATCACGTTATATCCCTTTATTTATTTCCTTTCGAGTCAAGTTGTCCAAAATTCTGTTTTCGTGTTCTAAGTTTGCTATCCGCAATTTCCAGATTTGTTGCATCGTGTTCTTGCGTTATTTTTCCAGATTTGTTGCATCATAAACTTGCGTCTAGTTGTTGTTAATTGCTGTGGTTAGCCTTGTTTAGTCCAGCCTTTTTTTTTGTGTCTTATTCTTGATTCTTTGTTTGTGTTTGTGTCTTGTTTCTATCCTGTTATATCCATTCAATTCCAGTCTTTTGTTCTATTTGATCATTCGAGGTTACTGTTCATCCGAAAAAAATCAGTTTGTAGCAAGGGTTTTAGAAGTCCTATCTAGTTATTACCTTGTGTTCTTGTTTACATACAAAAAAAAAATAGCTGGCTAACCTTACAAAAATTCCTGGAAATCTGTCTTGATCAAAACTTGGGTTTCTTGAAGTTCCTAATTGTTTAAAACCACAATCTTGAAGTTCTTGGAACTTTAGTTGGGATTCTTGAAGACAACCAAAATCTGTCTTGATCAAATCGTGAAATCTTGGATTGTTTGGGGAGGAAATCATCTTCAATTTCGTGTTTCTTGAATTCTGGAAATTAACATCTTGAATTCTTGAAAGAATCTTGAAGTTTCTGGGTTTTGGGAACCAAATCTTGGTAAACAACAAGGCTGCAAAATTCCAGCTGCCAAAATCCTTGTCTTCACCACAACAATCTTCTTTCTTGACTAAGAACATTTTAGCCACGAAATTTGACTCTTCTTGGCTGATTATAAAACAAAAACAAAGGAAGAAAAGTCAGCCTTGGGTTTCCAAAACAGTCCTACCGCAACACAAATTCATCTTCCATTCGAATTCCATCTTTGCAACCATTGGGGAATTTCTGTCCAATCATTAATTCTGGAAATTTTTATGCATCATTAGGTCAGTTTTAAGTGTCATTCTGAATCCTCTAAGTGTCCATTTATCTACCAAAACACTGCCCAGAAATGCAGCAACCAGCAGCTCAAAATTCCAGTTTTGGGTAGAGTTTTGTCTAGGATCCTTAAAATTCAACTTTGAGTCATTCATTGAGTCGTGGTCAGTCCCTTCATCTTTTGTTCTTTTTTCGTTCAAAGTGCTACAATCTTGTGACCCTGGTTGGTAAGTCGATCCACACTAGAATGAGTTCTAACTTCTTCGAGGAGTTGACCGAGGAGCCTTGAAAATACCTTGGTGAGTTCATTAGAGTGTTCAAACACGAGAGCGAGAGTAAACACGTGAGGAAGTGTGCGAGATAAACTTTACTTCTTTCCATTGTTATTTTTTACCCTATACTTCATCATGGCTAACGAGGGGGGAGCAAGCTCCCAAGCTTTTGATCTTAAACTTTTCACAGAAGCAATCAAAGGCGAATTGGGACGCATGATGGACCAAAAACTTGAACTGATGCACCAACGCATTGACAGCTTAGAGTTGTCTCATGGAAGCTCCAAAGGCAACCGTGGAAAGGCTTATGCACATGAGTCTAGCGACTCTAACTCAGACAACAACTATGAGCATAAGCAAAGTAGGTCTAAGCGTGACGCTAGGCCTTCAAATGACCACATTCCGGGCATAAAGATGAAAATTCCACCCTTCCAAGGACGATCAGACCCCGATGCCTACTTAGAGTGGGAGAAGCGAATTGAACTTGTCTTTGATTGCAATACTTACTCGGAGGAGCAAAAGGTCAAGTTGGTCGTGGTCGAATTCACCGACTACGCCGTTGTGTGGTGGGATCAACTCTCCACTAGTCGAAGGAGGAGTCTTGAACCTACCATACAAACTTGGACGGAGCTAAGACGACTAATGAGGAAGCGTTTCGTGCCAAGTCACTACTACCGTGACTTGTATCAAAAGCTTCAAACCCTCAACCAAGGAGCACGAAGTGTCGAGGACTATCACAAGGAAATGGAAATACTCATGCTACGGGCAGACATCATGGAGGATCGAGAAGCAACAATGGCACGCTTCTTGAACGGATTAAGGCCCGAAATCGCTGATCAAGTGGAGTTACACCACTATGTGGAACTTGGGGATCTGGTGGAAAAGGCCATCAAGATTGAAAGGAGGATTAAGAGGAGGGGTTCGACTCGGAGTTACTCCAACTTTTCACCCTCTTATCTCCGAACTACACCACCAAAGAAAGAGGATAAAGGGCCGAGTAATTCCATCCCTTCAAGACCGAGGCCGGATATGACTAAGTGGGAGTCTAAGGCAACACCAAAGACTGCCATTGAGTCGAGCATGGGGCGAAATCGAGATACTAGATGCTTCAAATGCCAAGGCCGAGGGCATATTGCTAGCCAATGCCCGAACCAACGCGCTATGATCATCTTACCCAATGGTGAGTTTCTCACCGATGATGAAGATGAGAAGGAGGAGTTGCCATCCCTTGAGGAAGAAGAGGAAGCATTGCCCGTCAATGAACGAGTTGGACTCGTTGTCAGACGAGCCTTAGCAACCCAAGTGAAAGCCGCCGACCATGCACAAAGAGAGAACATTTTCTACACCCGTTGTTATATCAAAGGCAAGGTATGTAGTTTGATCATAGATGGAGGTAGTTGTGCTAACGTCGCTAGTGCCTTGATGGTGGAGAAACTAGCACTACCCACTCTACGACATCCAACACCTTATCGTTTGCAATGGTTGAACGATAGTGGGGATGTTCGTGTGACCAAGCAAGTCCAAGTACCTTTCCGAATTGGAAAGTATGAGGACGTGGTGTTATGCGACGTGGTCCCTATGCAAGCATGTCACATACTATTGGGGAGGCCATGGCAATTCGACAAGGGAGTTACATTCGATGGCATTACCAATAAATACTCCTTCAAGCAAGGCGAGAAGAGGATTGTGCTTGTGCCACTCACTCCTATCCAAGTTCATGAAGATCAAAAAAGCCTGATCAAGGAGAATGAGCTTGAGAATGAGAAGAAAAAAATAGAAAAAGCCGAGAGCTCAACAGAAAATGATAAGGCCGAGAAAATTGAGAGGAAAAAGACATATGGTGAGCCGGCCAAAATTGAAAAGAGAGAAAAAAGGCAAAATCTATTGATAAAAGCCAATATAGTAAGAAAAGCTTTGAGTGTTAATACACCCATCTTTCTACTTTTGTGCAAAGAGGTGTTGGTTGTCACAAGTGATCTTACTAACACTCTACCATCTAGTATTGTCTCTCTTTTGCAGGAATATGAGGATGTCTTCCCCGATGAGATTCCAAATGGACTACCACCAATAAGGGGAATTGAGCATCAAATTGACTTGGTTCCAGGTGCCCCACTTCCTAACAGACCAGCCTACAAAATGGGTCCAGATGAGACAAAGGAGCTCCAACGCCAAATCGAAGAGCTTCTAACAAAGGGATGGGCACGAGAAAGCTTGAGCCCATGTGCGGTTCCCGTCATCTTGGTGCCTAAAAAGGATGGAAGTTGGCGAATGTGCACTGACTGTAGGGCCGTTAATGCAATAACGGTAAAATATCGTCACCCTATTCCTAGACTTGATGATATGTTAGATGAGCTATATGGTGCTGTGATTTTCACTAAAATTGATCTAAAAAGCGGTTATCATCAAATTAGGATGAAAGAGGGGGATGAATGGAAAACGGCCTTTAAAACCAAACATGGCTTGTACGAGTGGTTAGTTATGCCATTTGGACTAACTAATGCACCTAGTACGTTCATGAGGTTGATGAACCACGTACTTCGTCCATTCCTTGGAAAATTTGTAGTTGTATATTTTGACGATATCCTGATTTATAGTAGGAGCTTAGATGAGCATGTTGAACATGTGAAGCTTGTTCTTGATGTACTTCGAAGGGAAAAGCTCTATGCTAACCTTAAGAAGTGCTCCTTTTGTACTGATCAACTTGTCTTCCTAGGCTTTGTTGTGAGTAAACAGGGAATCAAAGTGGACGAGGAGAAGGTTAAAGCAATTCGAGAATGGCCTACTCCAAGCACGGTGGGTGAGTACAAAGTGGGGAAAACTAATGTTGTTGCTGATGCATTATCACGTCGGTACTCTTTGCTCACTCAACTTGATGCAAGGTTGTTAGGATTTGAATTAGTCAAAGAGTTATACACCAATGACCCAGATTTCTCAGGTATTTATGACTCTTGTGGTTCAGCAACTCAAGGGAAGCACACGGAGGTGGCTTGATGGGACACTTTGGCGTAGCTAAAACCTTAGCTATCCTTCAAGAGCACTTCCATTGGCCAAGGATGAAACAAGATGTGGAGCGAATGGTGGCTAAATGCATTACTTGCCACAAAGCTAAGTCTAAACTTCAACCCTATGGCCTTTATAGTCCTTTACCTGTACCTAAGGAACCTTGGACCGACATTTCCATGGATTTTGTTTTAGCGTTGCCTAGGTCAAAGAGGGGAAATGATAGCATCTTTGTTATTGTTGACAGATTTTCAAAAATGGCACATTTTATACCATGTCACAAAACAGATGATGCATCGCACATTGCTGATTTGTTTTTCAAAGAAATCATTAGATTGCATGGCATGCCTAGGACAATTGTCTCTGATAGGGATGTCAAATTTTTGAGTTACTTTTGGAAAACTTTGTGGGGAAAATTGGGTACCAAATTGCTATTTTCTACTACTAGTCACCCACAAACTGATGGCCAAACTGAGGTTGTCAATCGTACACTATCTACACTCTTGCGTGCCATCATTAGAAAAAACATTAGAACCTGGGAAGAATGTTTACCCCATGTTGAGTTTGCATACAATCGCACGGTGCATAGTTCTACTCATTTTTCACCATTTGAAATAGTCTATGGTTTTAACCCTTTAACACCACTAGACTTATCACCTTTACCTTCTTCTGAGCACATTAACATGGATGGTGCTAAACGAGCAAATTTTGTCAAGAAATTACACGAGCAGGTACGCCTAAACATTGAGCGAAGGATGGACCAAGTTGCTCAACGGGTTAACAAGGGACGCCAACGCGTTGTGTTTGAACCTGGTGACTGGGTGTGGTTACATCTACGCAAGGAAAGGTTCCCAGTCCAAAGGCGCAATAAATTACTTCCCCGAGGAGATGGGCCGTTCCAAGTCATCAAGCGCATCAATGACAATACTTACAAACTGGACCTATCCGGTGAGTACAATGTGAGCGCTACATTCAATGTCTCTGATCTATCTCCTTTTCTTGCAGACGATGAAGCTGATTTGAGGACAAATCCTTTTGAAGAGGAGGGGGATGATACGAACCAAGAGACACCATTGCGAACTATTCGAGTTCCCCTAGGACCCGTAACTCGAGCACGAGCTAACAAGATGAGGGAGGAACTCCAAGGACTTGTTCATGAGATACAAGGCCAAGAAATTGTCCCCAAGGTCATTGAGAGTCTTGAGCATGAAGGAATGAAAGTCATCCATGTAGTGCACGTCAAAGAGAACCATGTGTGACCCTTTTCTAGTCACATTTGCTGTTTTAGTTAAGTCATTGTAATAAGGGCTTAATGGTCCATAGTCTTGCTTTAATTACCTAAGCGATGACCTCATAAGGTTATTTACCTAAGCGATGACCTCATAAGGTTGTTTACCTAAGGGATGACCTCATAAGGTTGTTTACCTAAGGGATGACCTCATAAGGTTTGGTCAAGCCCACAATTCTTAGTCTTATGGAAATAGTCAAGCCTACAATTGTTAGTCTTAGTCAAGACCACAACTCTAGACTAGTTCCACATTTAGTTGTTCATCTCTATGTAAGGCTATAAATAGCCCACACTTCCAATGGTTTTAGGCATTCAATCAATAAATCAGATTTTGAGAGTTTTCTTGGTTTCTCCAAGGCTTCTTGAATACCTTAGTATTTCTCTAGGTGTTCGTGACTTATCAATCTAGAATCACACTAGGTTGTGGCGTCTTCTACCATTATACCAAGGTTCGTTAACCACGTGATTAACGGGTTGAGGTCATCCGCTCCAAACTTGGTGTCCTCTTGTCGATCCTGAAACTAATCTTTTACGGGTTTCGTCACAAGGTTGGCGATGTTCGTATCAAAGATACTGCTCTCCAAAGTGCAAAAAGTGAACCATTTACCTCGCCCACCTTGGACATTAAGAGCAGTCGATGAAAGGTCCATGAAAGGAAGTCAGATCGGATCAAAGGACATTTCTCGAGAAGATCCAACAGTAGTTCCTCGATTGGCCTGTGGATACTGTGGAAAGGCAAATCACACTGAGAATGATTGCTGGCGAAAAGGGGGAAAATGTTTGATTTGTGGGAGTAGCAATCATCAACTTAGCAATTGCCCGAAGAAACAGCCACGAGAGGGTAGTACTCAACAAGTGGAAGGAACCAAACTGAAACAAATTCATGAAAGAGGAAACCGAACAAAGGTATCAACACAAGTTTATGCCGTAGATCAGCACCGAGTTCTGGGGTCCTCCGAGGCGACGGAAGGTATGAATTTCGAGGTCGAAATTCTTTTAAGGGGGAGAGAGTGTGAGGACTCGTAAATTTCTTATATTTTTCTCAAAAATGCCTTTTATTTGGAAATTATTCATTTATTATAGCCTACTACCCAGTAATTCCATAATAAGTGCAAATGAACCTAGAAAGTAGGGTTTCACTTTTCGGTTTCAAGACTGGAGCAAATTAGGGTTTTCGCGATTTTTCACCGGATGATTTTTCGGTACGAAGAAAGGATCAAATTTGGTGATTAAAAGTGACTTTTAGGTGAGAAATAATATGTGATTAGAAGCAATGATATAAGGTTAGTGAATAGGAAGTAAAAACCCTAATACGTGCGATTTAAGGAAAAACGGTGCGAACCGACGTGTACCGCGCACTACCTATTGAACGCACCGCTGGACCACCACTTTCTTACCACATGAGCTCATTGATATTTGAGCAAAATATCCCCTCATTTCTAGCTGCCTTTGACCGAAATTTGTGGCCAAAAGTGCAAGGAGAAGAAAGAGAAAATTTTGTGATTGTGGTTGATCCAAGTGTTGGCAAAACTTGTGGCTTAGACTAATCCTAATCTTCTTGCCTTTTAATCACCATAGAGCAGCCTTTCTTCTTCATTTTTCCTTGAGCTTGGCCGAGACAAGAGAGAGAGAAAGGGGGAGCAAGAGAAAACAATTTTCTTCTTGATTTGCACCATCTAAGTGAGGAATCAAAATTCTAAACCGATTAAAGAGTGAGTTGTGGGCTTGGGAAGCTAGGGGAACTAAAAATTTCCAAAGGTGGTGAAGTATCACTCTTTCAAGCTTTGTTTTGAGGTATAAGATCTGATCATGGTTCTTGTTCTTTTAATTTCTGGTTTAAGATGTTATCTAGCTCATGTTTTGATTAGACTACAAGTTATACAAGTTGTTGTGATGATTTTGGATGATATATGCAAGTTAGGGTTTGATGATTTTCTGCCTAAACTTGTTGTATGGTTAGTATATGTTGTATATAAGATTATATAAGGGGCTTTGGTAGTGATTGGAACAAGGAAAGGAAGAAAATTCAATTGAAAACCAAAATTTCCAGATTTCTGGAATTTCATGTTTCAGTTCTGCCCGGTACTGTTACTCATAGTTAGAGGCCGAATTAGGCTTGGCATAAAACATAAAAGTTGTATAGAATGATATTTTATAGGTGCCTACAAAATTTCAACTCAATCAGAGCAACGTAGCCTGTGAAAAGACCGATTTACCCCTGCTGCCCTGTTTCTACCCGAACTTGATAATTGCCTCTGTAATTGGTTAATTTGATTCGGAATGCTTCTGATTTAGTTGTTGATGTCTTCTTAAGAATTGTATCCTTGTATCTTAGTTTTCGGATGGCTTTGGAATCACTTGATTTGGACTTAGGGAGCCTGACTTGTGATATTTGAGCGAGAATGCGGTTTGTAAACCTGTTTTGACGGTGCTGGTTTGGTATACTGATCTTTTGACCTAGTTGCACTACAAACTGGACTGAGTGACCTTCTTCAATCTTGTATCCCTTTCTCTTAGCTTCGAAATGGTATAAGTTTCACCTCAATCCGATAAGCGTAGCCTCGGATGTGCCCATTCCGTAAAACCCTATCAAATCTGTTTTTTTTGTAAACTTCATTTCCGCATTTGTTATTAGTTGATTTATGTCCTTGTATTGTCTTGAGCCTATGGAACGGCTATTGAAATGCATTTGTGTTGTGTATAAACTTGGGCTTGAATGAGAAAAATAATGAAGCCAAAATGGCTGGAAAATTAGGTAAACACAAAGGGCGTGCTGCCCAAATTTTCGCTCAAGGACTAAGTTTCTATTTGAATTTGTATATTTTCGTTTGGCAAATACTATGATCGTTTTACCATTCCAAAACATGATACCTCTTCAATTTGAAACGCCAAATGTTTACTTACTCTGTACCCAAAATATAGAAGTATGAGTTAGGGTTTTATCGGCCACAAGTGAACTACTTTCAAGTACGGTTTTAAGAGTCTTCCTTTTCCATATGATTTTCATCAAAACCCTTGTTATATAACCTCTACTTGAATATATAGTGACTTTTAGTCATACAAACGATTCTTTACGATTCCGAAAGAATATTTTCTTAGCCTATCTATTTGTCTTTTGATTTGTCGTTAGTCAAATGTTTTCCGTTGGAATTCTATAAGCCTTTTGAGCTTGGTTTTGCGATTGATTTTGAAACCCTAGTTATTTTCATCCTTGGGTCCAAACAACCCTCTTTTTACTTGAAAGTTATCTTTACACGTTTTACTCCTAATTAGTCGGGTTTCTTCGTTTCCCCTTAAATGTTTTGCTCGATAAACTGTAATATGTTCTCTTGTTCAATCTTAGGTTTCATTGGTGACTAAGGGTAATATCCGGAAGGATATTTTGCACGTTATTTTGCATAACTAGGTGAGTGTTCTTTGTTTGTTATATTTCCTTGACTTATTGGCTTGTTATTATTGATTGATAATGTGTTAAGTGCTTTTAATGATTGTTAAAACGAGTTTTCTAGGCGAGTGTGTACTTTATCGCACTCGACCTAAATAAATGTAAAATTTTCAATGATTAAATGATTAAATGCTAGTTGCGCATGAATGTAAGCCGTTTGGCTGAACTGGGCCCTGCCCTTCGTTACCGATCGACTCGAGCCAGAAGCGGACTCGGTCGGGCGATATGGTGACCCTGGGTGAATTTGGTATATTCGAGTATTACCTTGTAGTCCGGCTACGTCCGGATGGGTGGAGTCCGGCCAACGTCCGGATGGGTGGAGTCCGGTCAACGTCCGGAAGGGGATGAATGAACGAACGAAGGCACGAGGGTTTACTTCTCAAAAAGGAAATTTTCAAATAATTGGAGGAATAAGGGGAAATGTCTGGGGAACGAACGAACGAACGAATAGCTCCATGTGAGCCCGTATCCTTTTAATGAATGTTACTATCGCTTTCCATTGTAAATGTTTCTTGAATTATTGATACTCCATGTTTAATGTATTGAATTGATTGTTTGATTATCTGTTCGGAACCTCACTGAGCTTTTAGCTCACCCCTTTAGTTTTGTTTTCCTTAACAGGGGACGGCGAGCAGAATGAGAGCATAGACTAGCCAGTCTAGTTCTTTTGTTTCTTTTGTTTCTTTTTGTAGTGGTTCTCGCCTAGTGCTTGGCACGGGCTGGACGTATGAAGGATTGAGAACCTTTGTATATTCGATCTTTACACTCCCTTTTGGGGATGGCAATGTCTATAAGTTTCGCTTTAAGTTCTGGATCGTTGCCCTATTTATTCTTGTGATTTATTCAGATTTTAAGTGAGGACTGTAGTGAATGAGTGAGTCCCGGCGAGAGTTGGGCAGGCGGTCCGCCGAACCCTGGGGTACGCCCTAGGGAGAGGTGGGGCCGTCACAGGTGGTATCAGAGCTTAGGCTTCAGATATCTGTAGTGTATCCTAGGCTTGAAGTTTAGGATGCCGGACTGTGGGATTCGATTTGACTTGAAAGTTAAGCGATTGAGGGATAAAACCTATAGCTGCTTCGCGTGGTCTCTGTGCGGAGTGACCCTGGACTAAGTGGTGAATAAGTATGAAGGACTAAGTGAAGCTATGAATTGCGAATGTTATAGGTCTTAAATCTTTCTCATGGTATCTGAGGACCATAGATAGGTATGTCAGGTAGGAATTCCGATTGTAGATAGTTTACTCTTGGGACTGCAGCTCGAGATGTGAATTATCTTATTTCGGATTCTCGTGCCTGAGTACTCTAGAGTTGCGGCGCTGCTAAGGACTTGAGACTTGTATTTTGGGAACATGAACAGGCTTTGTCTGACTAGAATGAGCACAAGAGGTCAGGGACATCTAGTTTGGATAGTAAGTGACGTGAGAGACCGGACGGGCTGATACTGGGACGACTTTACCTTTTCCTTTTGATTTACCTGTATATTGTTACTACATGACGTTAGTATACCTGTGTGTACATGGTTATCTGTCCAACTTGATATGTATTTGTGTATTTACTTATCCGTCTTCTTGATATGGCGTGTTATGTGCGTATATATTGATTTGTGTATTTGGAATGCTAGAATTTGTTACTGTAGTCAATTTACTGTGTTTATTCACTAAATTACCTTTTTGGGGGAAAAGAAAAGAAAAGAGAGGGGGAAAACATATATATGGACGGGAGACGTAGCGAATGAAAGAGGGAACAGAACAAAAATACAAATTTCTGTACTCCGCAAAATGAGTACTCCAGAGTTTCCTCTTAAATTTTCTTGTGGTATTTGAGGACCATAGATAGGTACGTCTGGTAGGCATTTCGATTGTAGATGGTTTACTCTTGGGACTGGCCAGCTCGAGATGTGAATTATCTTATTTCGGATTCTCGTGCCCGAGTACTCCAGAGTTGAGGCGATACTAGCTACTAGGTACTTGCGACTTGTATTTTGGAAACGTGAATAGGCTTTGTTCGGCTAGAATGAGTATAAGAGGTCTGCGGACATCTAGTGAATAGAAAGTGACGTGAGAGACCGGACGGGGTTATTTTAACCTGGACTGGGACGATATACCCCCTTTTCTTTTGATTTGTCCTTATACTGTTACTCCTTGTCCTTGTTTGTGGTATGTTAACATCTACACGTGTACCATTGACCGCATTTGATTATTTATTTAATGTGATACGTCTCCTTGATATATGGTGTGTCATGTGTGTATATGTCTTTTTGTGTATTTGGCGTGCTAGAATTTAGTTATTCTAGTCAACTCGCTGGGTTTTTTCACTACATTATTTTTTGGGGAAAAGAAAAGAAAAGAGAGAGGAAAAAAAATATACGGAGGGGAGACGTGGTCGTGGACGTGGTCGAGGCCGTGGAACTATGCGAGCCCCGGAACCAAGAGAAGAAAGGGAAACGTCAGCTGAGCAAGAGCAGGGACCGAGAGTTACGACTGGAGACCAAATGGCGACGGCAATGCAACAAATGACGGATATCTTGGCAAGACTGGTGGATCAACAAGGCCAAATACCCGTAAACCAAACCCAGAACCCTGAGATGGGTGAGGATAAGGCTCTGGAAAGGTTCCAGAAGTTTGCTCCTCCAAAATTCCTTGGAGGGCCCAATCCGGACGTAGCTAAACAATGGGTAGAAACCATGGTTAACATCTTCACACCTTGTACAACCCGATTCAGGATTTCTCTAGCTTTAATGAGCATCATTATGAAGATCCTTATCTTGTGCACGTGACTGGTAAGCCATTGCATAGTTTTATACTTATGACTACTCACTATGTGATTTATTGTGTAGGTAACATCATGACAGTCCATGCTCGAAGGCTAATTAGAGAGTTTTGGGTTGCAACCTGGGATTTCCGCACGCCTTATACACGTTCGTTCCTACCTTGGCGAATGTCCTTGTTTGAGAGCCCCTTGAGGCTGGTCAAACGACATTTAACTTGGCTTGTGACCCTTCATTTCTTTCCAATGTGGTTGTCCTCTAAGCGTACCATCGATTTGTGGCCAAATCTCTTTCAAGAGGAGGGGAATGATGCAAACATGAAGATCATCCTCCAAACTATTGAGTCAAATGAAGAGTGGCTGCAATCTGTTTCCTGTTCCGAGTGCTCCACCGTGTCAACAACAATGCTTACAAATTGGAGTTACCTGGGGAATGCAATGTTAGCACGACTTTCAATGTCCCGGACTTGAGCCCGTTCCGTGATGAGGAGGATCTAGATTTGAGGACAAATTCTTCCCAAGTGGAGGGGACTGATGTGTGCACGGATTTGAGGCCAAATGATGAACCCCTCCATAGGAATATTGAAGGCTTGGAAGTTGTTAATCTGGCCTTCGCTACTTGGGCCGGGCACTAGTAATATTAGCCACTGGTTTTGGAAGTTGGATTGGTTACTATGATGTCATGTTTTAATTCGTTAGTCTTATTAATTAGTGGAGTTAAATAAGTCAGCCCAACTCATGTAAGTGTGGACCGAATTACTCTTGCTAGTGTTAGGAAGATGGGCCGCAAATCCTTGTTTCAAATGGATTAGGATCCTAGGTTTCTAGCCTGCAAAAAGGATCCTTCATGTCAATAAAAATTCATTGTTTTCGATTATCTCTAGTGAGCAAGGGTTCTTGAGCAATCTCGTGCTTGTCCTTGATTGTTCATCCGACCTATCCACTTGAGTATTCACCTCGATTGGAGTAGTCGTTCTACCACCTTCAACCAACTCGTGTCGTCCGTTTTGGTTTTAGGTCCCGCAATCCAAGCATTGAACAACCTCGCTAGATCCCTGGGCAAACGTGCTATGTGTCTCGAAACGTGTTGATCGAGAAGCATATCATTTTCTAGATTATTTGTTATTCAATGATTAATGTGATACGTTCCTCGATCAACACGTTTCGAGACACGTAGCACGTTTGCCCAAGGATCTAGCGAGGACGTCCAACGCTTGGAATTGCGGGATCTAGAACCAAACGGACGACACGATTTGATTCAAGACGGTAGACGACACTCCGATGAAGGTGAATACTCCAGGGGAATAGGTCGGTAGAACAATCTAGGACAGGACGTAAGACTGCTCAAAACCCTTGCCAAAGCAAGTAAAGGGGTCGAATCTCTCTCTCAAGAAGAATCGAAAATATGCAAAACTTTATTGATAAAACGTCTGCCTAAAACCTTACAAAGCAAGCCTATTTATAGGCTAAAGTGACTAAAAAACCCTAAGGAAACAATGGCAAGAGTTCGGCCATCTTTGTGTTCAAGATGGGCCGGCCCAATGAGCTATGAAGACAAGTTACTCCAATCTAACAAGTACTAAGGCTAAGGCCCTATAGGGCCGATTCTTTTGAAGGCCCGCTTGAGTCTTCGTGGGCTTGGATCATGGTGTAAATGGCTTGATTGTCTCTCTCTAAGCCCTCAATATCTTTGTGAACTCCATGTTGGTCTTGGACGACTCGAACCAGGGCTTGGAGTGAGTCTTTGAAGAGCTTGGCCCGTGCACGTGTGACTGGGCCCAATGGAACTCGGACTGGGTCGTTGCGTGGGCCGAGACTCGTGCACACATCAGTCCCCTCCTCTTGAGAAGGATTTGCCCTCAAATCTGGATCCTCCTTGTCAAGAAATGGACTTAGGTTCGCGACGTTAAAGGTCGCACTAACATTGTATTCCCCAGGTAGCTCCAACTTGTATGCGTTGTCATTGACTTTTTGGAGTACCCGAAATGGTCCATCACCTCTTGGGGATAATTTGCTTTGACGTTGCTTGGGGAATCGCTCTTTCCTCAAGTGTAGCCACACCCAATCGCCAGGCTCAAAAATCATCTTGCGGCGGTGCTTGTTGGTTTGCTGGATGTATTGCTGCGTGCGCTTCTCGATGTTTGCTCGCACAGCTTCATGTAACCTGCGCACAAAATCAGCTTTCCTTTTCCCATCTAAGCTTGTGTGCTCAGAGGAAGGTAAGGGCACCAAATCAATGGGGGTAAGGGGGTTGAAGCCATAAACAATCTCAAAGGGAGAATATTGTGTTGCACTATGCACAGTTCGATTGTAGGCAAATTCAACATGAGGTAAGCACTCCTCCCAAGACTTAAGATTCTTTTTAATCAACGCCCGAAGTAAAGTGCCAAGTGTGCGATTGACAACTTCAGTTTGTCCATCGCTTTGAGGATGACTAGTGGTGGAGAATAATAACCTAGTGCCAAGTTTGGACCACAAAGTCTTCCAAAAGTAACTCAGGAACTTCACATTCCTGTCACTAACAATAGTCCTAGGCATGCCATGCAGATGGACAATCTCTTTAAAAAAATAAAGTAGAAATATGAGATGCATCGTCAGTTTTGTGACAAGGAATAAAATGTGCCATTTTAGAAAATCTATCAACCACCACAAATATGGAGTCATTACCCCTCGGTGATCTAGGCAAACCCAGCACAAAGTCCATAGACAAGTCAACCCAAGGATGGTGTGGGATAGGTAATGGGGTATACAAGCCATATGGATTTGTCTTAGACTTTGCCTTGTGACAAGTAGCACATCTACCAACCATGCGTTCAACATCTCTACGCATATGAGGCCAGTAAAAGTGCTCTTGCAACATGGCCAGAGTCTTGGTGATGCCAAAGTGGCCCATGAGACCACCACTATGTGCCTCGCGAATCAAAAGATCACGAATGGAAGAATTAGGTACACACAGTTTATCAACATGGAATAGAAATCCATCATGCAAGAAGTATTTTCCATGCGGGTTCTTAACACAAGCAACATAGATATCACCAAAGTCATGATCATTTGTGTAGAGTTCCTTAACCATTTCGAACCCTAGTAACTTGGCATCTAGAAGGGCAATCAACGAATGTCTACGTGATAATGCATCAGCCACTACATTCGTTTTGCCAGTCTTATACTTAATGACATACGAAAAGGTGTCAATGAAGCTTACCCATTTGGCATGCCGCTTGCTTAACTTGGGTTGTCCCTTGAGGTACTTCAATGACTCGTGATCAGTGTGTATCACGAACTCCCGAGGTCGAAGATAGTGTTGCCATGTCTCTAAGGCCCTCACTAATGCGTACAACTCCTTGTCGTACGTGGGGTAGTTTAATGCAGCTCCGCCCAGTTTCTCACTAAAGAAGGCATAAGGCCTCTTGTCTTGCATGAGGACCGCTCCAATACCTACACCAGAAGCATCACATTCAATTTCAAAAGTCTTGTGAAAATTTGGTAGTGCTAACACAGGTGCATGTGTGAGTGTGTCCTTGAGGGCGAGAAATGCTTGGTCTTGTGACTCTCCCCAGTGGAATTTGTCATTCTTCTTTGTCACGGCGGTCAACGGGGCGGCAATGGTGCTAAAATCTTTGACAAACCGCCGGTAAAATCCCGCCAATCCAAGGAAGCTGCGCACGTCAGGGACGGATGTGGGAGTTGGCCATTGCTCGATGGCCTCAATCTTGGATTTGTCCACCTTGATGCCCTGCGAACTTACCACATAGCCTAAAAACACAAGCTCGTTAGTACAAAAGGTGCACTTCTTGAGGTTGGCGTATAGACTTGCCTGGCGAAGTGTCTCAAGAACTAATCTCACATGCTCTAAGTGCTCATGCTCACTACGACTATAGATCAGGATGTCATCAAAGTAAACAATGACAAACTTGCCAATAAAGTGCCTCAAAACATGGTTCATTAGTCGCATGAAAGTGCTAGGAGCATTAGTCAAGCCAAAAGGCATGACTAGCCACTCATAGAGACCATGTTTGGTTTTGAAGGCTGTTTTCCACTCATCACCTTCTTTCATCCTAATTTGATGATAGCCACTCCTTAAGTCAATTTTGGTGAAAATAATGGCCCCATCGAGTTCATCAAGCATATCATCAAGTCTAGGAATGGGATGACGATATTTAACAGTGATAGCATTCACAGCCCGACAGTCAGTGCACATGCGCCAAGTACCGTCCTTTTTGGGAACAAGTATCACAGGCACAGCGCAAGGACTTAGACTTTCCTTTACCCAACCCTTACCTAAGAGGCCATCAACTTGCCTTTGCAGCTCCTTGGTCTCCTCAGGGCCCATGCGGTAAGCAGGTTTGTTGGGCAATGGTGCTCCAGGAATGAGGTCGATTTGGTGTTCAATTCCCCGAATGGGTGGTAAGCCATCAGGGACCTCGTCTGGGAAAACATCCTCAAATTCTTGCAAAAGAGCAACTATGCTCGCAGGCAATGCCTTATCGAGCTTAGCAATATCCAAGAGCACATGCTTGCAGATCATGAGAAGTATAGGCTGATTAGAGTTCACCACTTTTCGAACATCTTTAGCCTTAATAATCATGTTGTGCTTCCTAGTGATAGGTGCGGTAGGTGCTTTGTCATGTATACCCCTGGGTGTGCTCCCTGGACCCTTGGTAGCTAGCTCACCCGTAGAAGTGGAGCCTTTACCAGGGTCGACCACCTTTAGTGTCTTCCTTTGACGGTCCTGTGCACACTTCTTTTGCAATAGTAGTTGGTCCTCATAAACTTGTGCAGGCGTGAGGGGCGTAAGGACTTTACGTTTGCCGTCATGCAAAAGGGTGTACTTATTTGCTCTTCCATCGAATGTGACGTGTTTGTCAAATTGCCAAGGCCTCCCCAGAATGATATGCGTAGCATGCATTGGCACGACGTCGCACAGGATTTCATCAGTGTAAGTACCAATTGAAAAGGGAATGCGTACCTGTTTGAAGACTCGGACCTCGCCATCCTCACTTAGCCATTGGAGGCGGTAAGGATATGGATGCCTGGTAGTGGGGAGTCCTAGACTCTCAACCATGAGCAAACTGGCCACGTTGGTGCAACTCCCACCGTCGATGATGAGACTACACACCTTGTCGCCAACCTTACAGCGGGTGTAGAATAGGTTTTCGCGTTGTAGCTGCTCGTCCTCCTTAACGCGGGCGGTTAGCACTCGCCGTGCCACCAAACATCCTACTTCTCCTCGTGTAGGCGAGCAAGCTTCCCCAGCTGTCTCTTCTCCTAGGCAGTCGTCTTCGACCAGTTCGGGCATCTCCTCACATTCGTCATCATCAGACACGATGTCGCCGTTGTGAGTGATGAGCATGACCCGTTGGTTTGGGCACTGAGATTGAATATGGCCAAACCCTTGGCACTTGAAGCACTTGATGTCCCTACTCCTAGCCTTAGGAGTCTCATGCGGTGCCTTTGAAGCAGACCTGGATGCTTCGGAAGCCTTGTTAGGGGTAGAATAGGAATTACGGTTAGAAGTGTTACCTGGGATTCGGTTAGAAGAGGTTGGTATCGCCGCACTTCCAACTTCGTGGGTCGCCCTTCGTGGTTGGTTGCCCCTCCATGAAGTGGTGTTAGAAGATTGGAAAGGACGTGCTCCTCGTCTTAGTTTCTTCCCCCGCTCGGCCTTGATAGTGAGTTCTAGAAGGTCGTGCATGTCCAAGTAATGTTGGAGCTCCAAGGTTTCTTGAAGGTCAGGATTGAGACCTCTAAGAAACCTAGCCATCGTGGCTTCATTGTCCTCTTGAATGTTGGCCCTTATCATGGCCATCTCGATCTCTTTGTAGTAGTCTTCCACACTCATGTTGCCTTGAGTGAGAGTTTGAAGTTTAGAGTGGAGATCGCGATTGTAGTAGCTAGGAACAAATTGCTTGCGCATTAGTGCCTTGAGTTCTCGCCAAGTCCGGACACGTGGTTCGCCCATCCTCCTCCTATGTGTCCTTACTTGGTCCCACCAGACTAGTGCGTAGTCGGTGAACTCCACGGTGGCAACTTTAACCTTTTGTTCCTCGCTGTAGTCGTAGCAGTCAAAGACCATCTCGATACGGCCTTCCCACTCCAGGTAAGCTTCAGGGTCACTTTTGCCTTTGAATGCGGGGACTTGAATTTTAAGCCCCTTGAGTTCGTTCTTAGGCGTGTCCCGTCGTGGCTTCTCGGGTTGCTCGTCGTCTTCACTGGCGGAGTAGTCCTCACTGGGTGTTCCTTTGAGGCCACGGCTACTCCGGTTGCCTGATCCAGAACGAGAGCGTGGACCGAGACTCTTGGCGAGTTCGTCGAACCGGGTGTGTAACTCCTCCATTTGTTGCTCACTAATACGTTTGAGCTCATGCCTCATGGCGGTGAATAACAGAGAATAGTCTTTGGAAGGCGGTTGTTGATCTTGCTCCATGTCTCTCTTGATGCCCCCTGCAAAGGTTAGTAACAAGCAAAGAAAGTGCAAATATAATTCCTCACTTCACTCCCTGCGTGTATCGCTCGTGCTCGTGTATAGTGCTCAAGTCACTCTATAAAACTTACCAAATACCTTACCTGTTGGTTTAGGTAGTTGAGTAATGTTGCTCAAGTCCAACAATCGTCTCCAACTTTTCCCACAAGAGTAAACAAGAGTGAAGGATGCAAGTGGATGAAATTTTTGGTGAAGGAAAAGACGGTTTTGGAAGGCTTAAAGGTGGTGGACAGATTTGGAAATTATTGCCAAGAAAGGAAACTCTAAGAATTCCTAAGATGTAGGAGTAGTTTCCTAAAGGGGGATGAGAGAATGTAGGAGAATATCCTAAAATGGAGGAGAAAAGGTAGGAAGGTGTCCAAGTGTTATCCAAGTGTTGTACTTAGTCTCCTAAACTAAGTTGGAAAACAAGTTAGAGTTGGAAACTTCCTTTGAAGACCTTGCTTAAGCAACTTCCTAATTCTTCTCAAAACAGCTTGGTTTCTTCCCTCCTTCAACCGAAAATTTCCAGAATTCCTCCCTCTTATTCCCTTCCCAAAGTCGGCTACAAGAACCCCTATAAACCCTCTTAAGCAGCCGCCCACTATGTGCACAACACAAACCAGAATTGGACCACTGGAATTTCCAGATTTCTTCCTTCTTGAACCCCTCCCAAAGTCGGCTATTGCTTCCTATAAATCCTCCCCTCACAGCCGCACACTTACCCAAGCAATTCGGCTCCCTCTCTACTCCAAGAACAAGAAATTCGGCCCTCTCTCCTACAAGACAGGTTTGGTTCTTGTTACTCCAGAAATTCGGCTCCAATGGACTCCCAAGGACATGCGAGTGATGTTACTCAAGAACCTCCCAAGAAATTCACTCCTCAACCAAGAAAGCCACGTATGGATGCAAGATCTTACAAGAAACTTTTTATACGAAAGGAAGTGCAAGTGTTCAAGGCTCAAGGTGATCAAGTTGTTCGAAGGGTGGTTCAAGTTTCCAAGACTCAAGATCAAGAACCTCAAGAAGAGGTTGGCCAAAACTTTTGAGTTTGTTTCTCTGTCTTTTTCTTTTGTTCGAATTTTCTGTTTGGGTACAAGCACGATGTAAGCAAAACTGATCTTGGCAATAAAATTCGACTTCCCCTTGTTTCTTGTTGTGCCACCCGATTGCTCTTCTTTCTTTTCTATTCGGTTCTTTTTTTCTTTTTTTTTTAACTTGGCAATAGAACTACACCTGGCCGAAAGGGTTCAAAAAAAACCAGATTCTGGTCAAGCCCTAATTTACTACAACCAACAGCCCCAAAACTCCAAGATTTTATCAAGAACTTCCAAGAACTTCAAGACACTCAAAAAACCTAAAACTCTTGTAGATTTCCTTCAAGATTCACAACTCCAACAAGTTTGATCCACAAGTCAGTTTAGAAAACTAATTAAAACAACTTGGATGACCCTAACAAAGCTTTGGACAGATTTGACAACAAAGACAAACCCTTAACGCAAAATTAGGAAACCCTAGCCGCCTTCTTTTTTTTTTTTTTTTTTGCAGATTCGGCTATGACCCAAAGCTGGGCAGAATGGATGCAACACGAGTACAAAATCTGGGCAGATTAGAACTAGCAACAATAACACACAACTAACCAGAAATTGACGCGACCAAAAGACAAAAACTACGGACAGAAATCTTTTTTTTTTTTTTTGACAAGCGAAGCAAATAGAATTTGTGACTAACAAAAGCGTACTAAACAGCGGACAGAGTTGCAACACAAGAAACACACGAACAGAATACTGATACGTTCCTCGATCAACACGTTTCGAGACACGTAGCACGTTTGCCCAAGGATCTAGCGAGGACGTCCAACGCTTGGAATTGCGGGATCTAGAACCAAACGGACGACACGATTTGATTCAAGACGGTAGACGACACTCCGATGAAGGTGAATACTCCAGGGGAATAGGTCGGTAGAACAATCTAGGACAGGACGCAAGACTGCTCAAAACCCTTGCCAAAGCAAGTAAAGGGGTCGAATCTCTCTCTCAAGAAGAATCGAAAATATGCAAAACTTTATTGATAAAACGTCTGCCTAAAACCTTACAAAGCAAGCCTATTTATAGGCTAAAGTGACTAAAAAACCCTAAGGAAACAATGGCAAGAGTTCGGCCATCTTGGTGTTCAAGATGGGCCGGCCCAATGAGCTATGAAGACAAGTTACTCCAATCTAACAAGTACTAAGGCTAAGGCCCTATAGGGCCGATTCTTTTGGAGGCCCGCTTGAGTCTTCGTGGGCTTGGATCATGGTGTAAATGGCTTGATTGTCTCTCTCTAAGCCCTCAATATCTTTGTGAACTCCATGTTGGTCTTGGACGACTCGAACCAGGGCTTGGAGTGAGTCTTTGAAGAGCTTGGCCCGTGCACTTGTGACTGGGCCCAATGGAACTCGGACTGGGTCGTTGCGTGGGCCGAGACTCGTGCACACATCATAATGTCTTGGACTTAATTATTTGATTATGTGTATGGAACCTCACTGGGTTTTTAGCTCATTCCGTTAGTTTTGTTTTCCTTACAGGGATGCGAGCGAGGGCGTGAGACATGTACAGACTAGCGTGGTCTAGTTCTTTTGAATTTTTGCGATTGTACTCGCGCTAATGCTTGGATAGGGTTGAATGTATTGGGAATTTAGAACCTTTGTCTTATTTGGGATTGTATTACTATTTGAGATAGAAATGTATGTAAGTATACGTTCTAAGTTTGGGAACTGTTATTTCACTTATTCTTGAGGTTATATCTTATTTTTCTTGATGTGAGTGAGTGAGTCCTGGCGAGAATTGGGCAGGCGGTCCGCTAAACCCTGAAGTAGGCCCTAGGGGGAGGTGGAGTCGTCACAGGTAGTATCAGAGCCATTTCGCGTGGTCTCTGCGCGGGATGAACTTGGGCCAAGTGGTATTATGGTCCCGATTACGTGAAAAGTGTAAATGATTAGATACTCTTCTTGAGTGTAAGCTGTGAATCACGAATTTATAGGTATAAGCTCTTTATCTTGATACTTGGGAAAATTAGATAGGTATGTCGGGTAGGAATCTCAAATGTGGTGATTTACTCTTGGGACCGACCGGCTCGAGTTGTGAATTATCTTATTTCGGATTCTTGTACCCGAATGCTCAAGAGTTAAGGGCAACGTTAAGGACTTGAGATCTCCATAGCGGGGAATAAGAACGGGCTAATTTTTTGCGAAAGCAAGTGCAAAGGGTCTAAGGACGGTTAGTTCAGGTAGTAAGAGAAGTGAGAGATCAGATGAAGAATATTTTAACCGAGTATGGGATGACATGTTGTGTTTTCTTCTTGTTTTGCCCCTGTGTTGCCACTGTATGTATTTTCCTTGTGACATGTCGATGCTTACATGCATAGTACTTGCTGCACTTGATTTTGTTCAACTTGATATGTATCTTTGTGAACTTGATGTGTTATAGATGTGCTAAGCATGTTTCCTTACTCTTGATGTTATGGTCTAAAAATTGTCTTTATCTTGCCGCTTTAGTCAATTTATTTTGTTTACCTACTATATTACCTTTTGGAAAAAAGAAAAAAAAAGAGAGAAAAGGGATATGGAGGGGAGACGTAGCCGCCGACGTGGAGCTAGTGGTGGCCGTGGGGCTAGGTAAGCTCAAGAACCAAGAGGAGAAAGAGAAACTGCAGCTGAGCAAGATCGTGAACTGAGGGTTGAAACAGGGGACCAAATGGCGACAGCGATACAACAGATGACTAATATCTTAGCGCGATTGGTAGACCAACAAGGTCAAACGCCAGTGAATCAACCCCGGAACCCCGAGATAGGAGAGGATAGGGCCCTAGAGCGGTTTCAAAAGTTTGTCCCTCCGAAATTCCTTGGAGGACCCGATCCGGAGATAACTGAGCAGTGGCTAGAGGCGATTATTAACATCTTCGCAGCTTTGAACTACACGGAACAAAAATAGGTAAACTTTGCTGTATTTCAATTTGAAGGATCGGCCTGAGCATGGTGGAATATTATTAGGGCAAAGTGTGAGAGAGAACAGACTGCATGGACGTGGGTGAACTTTATAAGGGAGTTTAATAAGAAATATCTCCCACCTTTGGTCCAAGAAAAGAGAGAGAATGAGTTTATTAGGTTGCGTCAGAGAACCCAGAGTGTGGCCGAATATGAGACGCAGTTCACTAAACTATCTAAGTTTGCTTCCGAATTGGTGGTTACGGAGCGGAGAAGAGTGAGACGGTTTATACAAGGATTAAATTTGGAAATCCAGGAAGCTTTAGCGGCGGTTCAAGTTAATACTTTTACAGAAGCTCTTGAGAAAGTTCAAAGAATTGAGGATGCGAAGGCACAGGTAAAAGCTTTCCAAACACGAAAAAGAGGTACATCTAGTAGTATACATGAAGAACCTAGAGAAAAGATAATGCATTCCAAAGTGCAAAAGGTGAACCATTTACCTCACCCACCATGGATAGTAGGAGCACTAGATAAAGGGTTTACAAAAGGAAATCAAATAGGACAAGAGGAAATTTTTTGAGAAGGCCAAAAAGTGTCTTCTCGCTTGGCCTGTGGGTATTGTGGGAAGGCAAATCACACTGAGAATGATTGTTGGATGAAGAGGCAAAAGTGTTTGATTTGTGGGAGTAGCAAACATCAAATTAGCAATTGCCTGAAGAAACAGCCACGAGAGAGTAGTGCACAACAAGTGGATGGAACCAAACCGAAACAAGCTAATGAAAGAGGGAACCGATCCAAAGTACTACCACAGGTATATGCCTTAGACAAACAACAAGCTTCAGAGTCATCTGAGGTGATGGAAGGTAAAAATTTCGAGGACGAAATTTTCTTAAGGGGGAGAGAGTGTGAGGACTTGTAAAATCCCTTATCTTTTTTTTTAAATTCCTTTTAATTTGGAATTTATTACTTTACAATAGCTTTACTACTCATTCACTTCCCCAATAGTTACAATTAATCATAAAACCAAGGGTTTCCCCTTTACTTTCATTGTTAAGGGAAATTAGGATTTTTACGTCTTTTCGTAGTGTGAGTAATCGGTATAGAGGTTTGTGTACTAAATTTGGTGGTTAAAAGTGAGTTTATATAAGAAAAAAATGTGTGATTAGAAGTAATAATAATAAGTGAGTGAATTATAAGTGAAAACACTAGTACGGGCGAGTTAAGGAAAAACGATTTGAACCGACATGCACCGTTTGTTGCCGATCGGGTGCACCACTTGAACACTATTTTATTACCTTAATCTCCTTGCTTTTATTTCATAAATATCAGCCCTAAATATCTCTTATACCAGCCGAAATATTTGGCTTAAAACACGAGGAAAGGAAAAAAAAAACAAGAGGAAAATTAGTGGTGCCAAGTGTCACTATCTAGCCACAATTTTTGACTAAGAAACTTTCTTATCATGTCTTATAACCAATTCATCTTTCATGTCTTAAAACCAAACAAAACAAACTTAAGAGTAGGAGACGGAGAGAACCGTGAGCTAGGGGGAAAAAACAAAGAGGAAAAAAATCTATCCAAGGTCTTGACCAAGACCCTTTGACCAAGCCTTTCTTAAGCTTGGCCGAGAGAGAGAGGAGAGGAAGAGATAAAAACTCATTCTTGATTTCCTTGCTTGCTTTGTGAAAAAAAATCAAACACTAACCCAAATCCATACCTATTAAACTTAAGTTAAGCTTGGAGAGAAGACCTTGGTGGAGTTTTTGGAGGAATAAAACTCTTGTTTGCTTGGGGTTTGAGGTAAGTTTCTAGAAAACATCTCTTTTATTTGTCTCTTGAGATTCATTCAAGATAAGTTATGATTGAAACTAAAAGAAGCATGGTTGTGAAAGATTTTATGGTTTTGGCTAGGGTAGCATGTAATTTCCAGCTTTAATGTTCAATTTCCAGCCTTGATATGCATTTTCTAGCCATGAGATGAACTTGATAGTTTTGATATGAGATGGTTTAACTTTGATGTGAACTTTTAAGCTTGGGTATATGGTTTTCCAGCTTTGGTTGAAATTTCCAGCTTTAGTTATAAAATTCCAGCTTTAGTAGAGAAATTTCCAGCTTTGATGATGAACTGCCCTGCTTCTGACCACCTTCATTCGTCCATGTTAGAGGCCGAATTAGGCTTAGGTCAAAACATGAAAGTTGTAGGAAATGATATTATATAGCTGCCTGTAAAATTTCAGCTCAATCTGAGCACATGTAGAATGTTAAATGACCGAAATACCCCAGACTACCAAATGTTCTTTTCCGCAGGCAGTTTTGAGATTTCACATTTTTGGCTTCGTTTTTCACTTTGATCCATATCAAATCTGTGACAGCCCCACCTCACCCTAAGGCTAACTAAAGGGTTCGGCGGATCGCCTGCCCAGCTCTCGCCAGGACTACGGAGTCGATTCACATAAACCCAATATGGTACACGCGATAGGACCCAAAGAAAATGAACAATCGGAAACTACTAAGGTGAGAACATGCTTACCAAACCAAAAATCGTAATCTCAACGGAATACATTTAATAGATTTAATAGACAAGGTTAAACACTTATACATATATTTACATTGGAGTCTTGAACAAATTAACATACGATGCAATCCATGGTATCCATACTACACAAAATACAATTAGGGCTTCGTTTTCAAAAGAGTTTAATAACATGACATATATACTAGCTTGACCCTTTTCTTCCAAAATCGTAATTTCCAAGTTTGCCCCCTGTAAGGAAAACAAAGGTAACAGAAAGGGGTGAGCTTAAGCTCAATGAGGTACCAAACATATAGGGGTAAAATCATGGCCTTTCACGGTTAATCAATCAGATACATAAACCAAATATAATTAAATCAGTTAGACGTAGTGATTCAAAGGGAAAGGATACAAGTGGCTCTCAGGAGCCAGATTTCCATTTGCAGTACTTGATCTGAACCCGTTGACTCTCCGTCAACGTAAATAGAACCAACATATCCGTAGACCCCACTTGACACCAATTTCCGTCCACCAAACATACCCCTACCGGGCCCGAACACCTCAACAGAAACATAAGTGGTAATACTCGAGTATACTGGAATCAAGAGTCTCAATACCCAAAGATTCCAAGAAACAGACTACCGTGGTTCGTTATCTAATCGACCAAGCCCTTGCCGGCCCGACTCGAGTAACTAGCCACAGGTGTTGAGCTCAGAGGTCACAGAAAGGTCGTTGGATACCAGCCTCCAAACAATGTTCGAACAGACTCAGTTACAGATAACAGATTATACACAGTAAATAGGCATACAGATAGACAAGAGAACGAGTGTGATAAAGTACACCCTCGTCTCAAACAGAATAAACAGATAAATATCACAGATTGCATGTACAGAAACCAAGTTAAGCAACAATGAAGGGAGTGGTACACTCACCGGTTCCAGTACAGATACTTCAAAAGTTTTTTTTTTTACCCAAAGTGGCTTTAATCGCCAAGAAACCCTAAAATAATCAAGATAAAACAATTATAGTTCGGACATCCACAAACCCAGTAAAAGGAATGCATAAATGAGGTTCGATTACATGTCGTACGCCTTTCCAGGTTAAGTACTAGTACAGAAGAATAAAAATATGACTTTTGAGTAAAAAGATAAAAGTTGGTCCTAGGGTTACAAACAACCCTCAAAACCCTTCATTTACTAAGATCAACTCAACTTGAAGGAATTGCGTAGCCCTAAAATTTTGGGCAACATGCCCTCTGTATTTTGCTATATTCCAGCCATTTATGGCTTCATTGTTTTTCCTCAAGTCAGTCCAATTCAACACATAAGAAATCTCAATACAATAGCCCTTCAACTAGGCTCAAGTTCATCCAAATACAAAGCAAATCTTGGAATGCAACTAGAAATCAAGTTTTAAGGACAAAAGCTAAATAACAGGTTTGACGTCTCTTAGCGGAACAGACACAACCGAAGCTACGCTTATCGGATTGGGGTGCAATTCATACCTTTTCGAAGCTAAGATAAAGCCTACAACTTTGATGAAGACCACTTAGTCCATTTCGTAGTGTATCTAGGACAAAATTTTAAATTACAGAACCAGCATCTCACAATCAGACCAGTTAACTGCACTATGAGTAAACGGCAATAACTCAGGCTACCGAAGTCCGATTGAGGTGTATCTTATGGAGTTTCGAAGCCAAGACATATACCTACATTTCTTATGAATACCTCCAATGCTAAATCATGCATTTTTAGAGTCAAAAATTGAAATCCCCACGAAGACAGAAAACTGTCCGCAAAAATAGGGCTTATGGGCAGTCAAGGGTATTTCGGTCATTTCACATACTATGGTGCTCCGATCGAGTTGAATTTTTATAGGAAGCTATAAAACATTATTTCCTACAACTTTAATGTTTTGTACTAAGCCTAATTCGGCCTCTAACCTAGTGAAACAGAACCAGGCAGAACAGGGCAAATTGGAACCCTAAAACTGGAATTTTCACACAGAACCAAAATTTTTCCGCAAACAATCGCAATTAGCACACAAGGGATCCATTTAACACAATTTAGATCCATCAATTCAAGGCCAACCATAACCATCATATGAAAACAGAAAAATTCCCACAAAAATCAGAAATTTAGCCAACTCCACTCTAATCCATAAAATCTTCCATAAAACCAACTAGTTAGCTACCATAAGTCACCAATTGACCATTATTAGAAACAAAAAGTGAGTTCCAAGCAAAATACCTTAACTCCTCAAGAACGGTAGTAGCTTAGGGGTTTTTCTTCCAAAACAACTCCACCAAGTTCTTCAAACTCCCTTAGCAAGTCGATTTTGTGGACTAATTCAAGAGTTAATCGGTTGGATTTCAAGATTTGTGCAAGAAATGGAAGATATAGTTGAAGCTTTCTTTTCTTGTCTCTCAAGGTGGAGTTCGGCCAAGGAGGATAGCAAATGAAGATGATTTGGGTCAAAATAGAAGTTTTAGTAAAGGTAAAGAAAAGTTAGGCAAGTCAACTTCCAATCGGATCGCGACACTTGGCCCTTCTTAAGTGTATTCTTATCCCTTTTTCTACCAAGCTTAACCTAGATAACTATCCTCTGATTATCTCCTAACACCTTGTAAAATAATATCTCTTCATACAAAACTTCAATTAATCGTCAAAATTTTATCGCACTTAGCGCACTAGCGGGTGCCACATCTTCAACGCACTTCAAACTTATCAAGACTAACTTATACCATGAAAAATGATTTAAAAACTATATTTACTTATAAAAATCTTGGAAAAAGCAATATAATAGGGTTTCATGAAGAAAATGCATGCAAGAAAAGAAAATAACATATTATGAGATAAAGAAAATTTACGGGTCCTCACAAAATCAGCCTTTGGCCAAAACACTAAAGTTTTAGCCCTATGTTTCAGCTTTCCAACGCATCTGAAAACGCCTCAATCGGAATTTTACAGTTTGAGTTATTGCCATTTAAATCCAGTGCTGATAACCAGACTGACAATGAAATTCTGGTTCTGTAATCTGCAAATTCGACCTGGATCAACTGGGAACTGGGTTGAGTTATCTTCATGAAAGTTGTAACCCTTTGGCTTAGCTTCAAAACGATATAAAGTGCACCCTAATCCGATAAATTTAACTCCAGTTGTGACCAAAATACTATAAGATGTCAAATCTGTTGTTTAGCCTTTTGTCTTCAAAACTGATTTTCGGTTTTATTGTTAGACTTGTGTTGTAATTGGATGATTTTGGAGGCTAACTGAAAGGCTATGATGGTAACATTGCTTGTGTGTGACTGTGGGGCTAAATTGAGAAAAATAATGAAGCCATAAATGGTTGAAAAATAGGTAAATACAAAGGGCGGCTGCCCAAATTTTCACTCGAGGGCTAGGTAGATACACTCGCGACTTGAGTAAGGATTTGAGGACGAATCTAACTCGAATTATCTAGGTTATTCGAGTCCTCTTTTGTAGAGGTATATAAGCTAGAGTTCGGCGAAAACTTGTACCCATGAAAAAAATGAAAGTAACGACTAATAGAATACGTTTTCCTCGTCACTTCGACTCAAATGGAGATTTCAAAGTTTTAAGAGCGAGCATGAGTTTTACAAATATTTTACTCAAGTCCTTTGGTCCAAAATGTACTCTTTACTCTTTTCACTCCAAAAATCATCTTTATACATTGTACTAGTAGTTATTCGGATTTTCTTTGATTCACCTAAACTTTAGATGGTTGAACCGTAATATTTTTTCTTGGTTATTCTTAGGGTTTGTGATGTGTGCACGGACCTTAGCCCAAGTAATGACCCAGTCCGAGTTCCATTGTGCCCAGTCACACATGCACGAGCCAAGCTCTTCAAAGAATCCCTCCAAGCCCTTGTTCGAATTGTCCAAGACCAACATGGAGTCCATAGAGATATTGAAGGCTTGGAAGGAGACAATCAAGTTATCTACACCACGATCCAAGCCCATGAAGAGTTAAGTGGGCCTCCAAGTGAGTTGGCCGAATAGGGCCTTAGGCCTTGGTGTTATAGTGCAGTTATTTAGAGTTGGATTAGTTATTTAGTAGAGCATGGGCCGGCCCATCTTGACCCCAAGATGGCCGAATTTCCCTTCCTTGTTTTCCTTAGGGTTTTAGCAACCCTTAGCCTATAAATAGGCTTGCTTTGTAAGGTTTTAGGTAGACGTTTCATCAATAAAGTTTTGCATATTCTCGATTCTTCTTGAGAGAGAGATTCGACCCCTTTACTTGCTTTGGCAAGGGTTTTGAGCAGTCTTGCGTCTCGTCCTAGATTGTTCTACCGACCTATCCCGTGGAGTATCCACCTTCATTGGAGTCGTCGTCCTACCGTCTTGAATCAAATCGTGTCGTCCGTTTGGTTCTAGATCTCGCAATTCCAAGCGTCGGACATTCTCGCTAGATCCTTGGGCAAACGTGCTACGTGTCTCGAAACGTGTTGATCGAGGAACGTATCAGTTGGCTTCAGAGCCTTGGTAGAGGTATCTTTCGTTATATCCATCATTTTGTTCTTGTTTCATCTAGTTTCCGTGTTTTCCGCTGCGTTGCCTTGTTTTACAAAAAAAAAAAAAAAAAAAGTCACTGTTCATCGTACTGTTCATCCGACACTGTTCACATACTGTTCATCCGAACACAAAATCTGTTGGTGTGTTATCTCCTTTGTGTTGTGTCGAGTTTGTTGATAATTTCTGTCCACAACTTGTTTCTTGCGTTTGAGTCGTTTGTTGCATCAAAATTCTGGTTGTTGGTATTTCAACGTTGCTCCCAAATCTGTCTCGTTAGTTGGTTGTCGCTTGGGCAGCAAGAACAATAACGTGACGGCTGCTAGGGTTTCCTTCTCTTGCTAGGGTTATCCTTGCGGCTAGGGTTTTCTACTTGCGGCTAGGATGTCTACTTGCGGCTAGGGTTTCTTTGTTTCACTTGGACACCCTCCTATATTCTCTCCTATATTTTGGGGCACTCTCCTACATTCTCTCCTACATTTTAGGAACACTCTCCTAAATTCTCTCCTACATTTTAGGAACACTCTCCTATATTCTCTCATCCATTTTAGGAAACTCTCCTATATTCTCTCATCCATTCTAGGAAACTCTCCTATAATCTCTCATCCATTCTAGGAAACTTTCCTATATTCTCTCATCCATTCTAGGAAACTTTCCTATATTCTCTCATCCATTTTTGGAAACTCTCCTATATTCTCTCATCCATTTTTAGGAAACTTTCCTCCATTCTAGGAAACTCTCCTATATTCTCTCATCCACTTTCGGAAACTACTCCTACACTTTCGAACGCTAGGGTTTCCTTTTCTTTGTGACGCACATACCATTGCTGACCACCACCAACATCCCTTCCAAATTCGTCCATTTCACTTCATTTTGCACCCACATTTGTGTCTTACCTTCTTGGTTACTCTTATGGCAAAGGTGGTGACAATTATTGGACTTGAGCGGCATTTCTCAACTACCTAAACCAACAGGTAAAGGTATTTGGTAAGTCCCTTAGAATGTTTTATTTGAGTGATACACACGAGGATGAGTGATACACGAGAGTAGAGTGTACATACGTGAGCTTGTGTGTGGGAGGAAAATTCCTTTTCGTTACTAACTTTTTGCAGGCTCCCTCATACATCATGGCGAGTACAAGACGCATAAAAGCTAGCTCACAACATTGTCTTCCTGATCCTAAGGGAGTCAAAGAAGTGGCGTTACGTGGCTTAGATGAGCAATTGGACATCGTCACATCGCAATCACTTGGTTGGTTTTGTACTCGTTGCGGTGTCAAAGATAAAATTTGTAGCTTGGCCATTGATGAGAGTTGTGAAGTCAATCTTGCAAGTGCTATCATGGTTGAGAAATTAAATCTTCCAACCATTGATCATCTTCAACCGTACAAGTTGACGAGCCCTCATGGTGATGTTTGGGTTACTAAGCACACACTTGTACCTATTCAAATCGGCAAATATGTGGATGAGGTGTTGTGTGATGTAGTCCCAATTCAAGTGACACACGTGTTGTTGGGCAAAGCATGGATGTCGAGGCGACAAGTTAAATATGTCGGACATACTAATAAGTATTCCCTCTTACTTAATAGTCATCGTTTGGCACTTGTATCACTTACGTATGACCAGCTTTGTATTGATCTAGCATACATGAAAAGTGAGCTTGAACGTTATAGAATGGAGAAAAAGCTAGATGAGAGAATTGTGCCTGAAGCGGTAAAATCTGAGGGAGTTGAAAGCAATGAGATGAAAGGGTCAGCCGTTGAACTGGAAGAAGAGATGGAAAAATTTGATGAGATAGGTGGTCAAAAGGAAGAAAAGAGAGAAGGTGGGCTGATCTTGAGCAACTCGGTGAAGGCCTATTATTTTCCTAATGAACTTACCTTTGCTTTGTTTAGTGTTTCTTCTTTTATACAGATCAAGCAAAGGCAAGTTGAGCTGATCTTGGTGTGTTCCATTCCAAAATCAATTGTAGACTTTGCAAGCCTCCATGGAGTTGGAACTTCAACAGTTAAACCCCGTTGGTATCCATTCATGGAACCATGTCAACCCAAATCAGTCCATACCAAAGAGGAGTTTATTCAAGCTCATCTTGAAGGGAACACTCCACATTTTGGGGATGGTTGTGTACCAAGGGTTCGTTTAAAGAACAAGTACTTCAATGACCATTATGATTTTCGTCTTGCCCTTAGTCTACATGAAGCTCCAACATCACCAAATCCGCCTTGGTGCCTTGCAAGTGTGTTCGAGCCGGAGTTTGATTTCATGGGATCCACTTCACACCACTTTGAGGACCCCTACCTCATGACCACAAACGATCAAGTTGAGCATACATTGGAGATGGTTTGGGAGATTCAAGGTTCGACAAGGGTTATTCAACTTAGCACGTGGGTTTTGCATTTGATGACATCTGTAGCCATCATAACAAGATTGCACCGAACGCATGTAACTCGTCTTGTCACCATTTGTGCTTCAATTTGTGGGCAAATTGCTTTCAAGAGGAAGGGAATGATACGAACAAGAGGAGTCCTTGGAGTAAAGCCATGAGTTTTTCTTGGCTGGTTGTGAGCATTTTCAAACTGACTAAGAGACATGTGAGCTGAATTCTCATTTCCATCCAGATTTGAGGACAAATCCTTCTCAAGTGGAGGGGACTGATGTGTGCACGGACCTTAGCCCAAGTAATGACCCAGTCCGAGTACCATTGGGCCCAGTCACACATGCACGAGCCAAGCTCTTCAAAGAATCCCTCCAAGCCCTTGTTCGAATTGTCCAAGACCAACATGGAGTCCATAGAGATATTGAAGGCTTGGAAGGAGACAATCAAGTTATCTATACCACGATCCAAGCCCATGAAGAGTTAAGTGGGCCTCCAAGTGAGTTGGCCGAATAGGGCCTTAGGCCTTGGTGTTAGAGTGCAGTTATTTAGAGTTGGATTAGTTATTTAGTAGAGCATGGGCAGGCCCATCTTGACCCCAAGATGGCCGAATTCCCTTTCTTGTTTTCCTTAGGGTTTTAGTAACCCTTAGCCTATAAATAGGCTTGCTTTGTAAGGTTTTAGGTAGACGTTTCATCAATAAAGTTTTGCATATTCTCGATTCTTCTTGAGAGAGAGATTCGACCCCTTTACTTGCTTTGGCAAGGGTTTTGAGCAGTCTTGCGTCTCGTCCTAGATTGTTCTACCGACCTATCCCGTGGAGTATCCACCTTCATTGGAGTCGTCGTCCTACCGTCTTGAATCAAATCGTGTCGTCCGTTTGGTTCTAGATCTCGCAATTCCAAGCGTCGGACATCCTCGCTAGATCCTTGGGCAAACGTGCTACGTGTCTCGAAACGTGTTGATCGAGGAACGTATCAGTTTGTCGGTAATTGAGGGTATTATCCGGAAGGAAATTTGGACGTTACTTTGTTTAAACAGGTGAGTGTTCTTTGTGCGTTATGTTTCCAATGACATTGTAGATTGTTGTGAATGTTTGATTATATGTTAAATGTTTTCAGTGATTGCTAAAAATGAATTTTGCTAGGCGAGTGTGTACTTTATCACACTCGACCTAAATGAATGTGAAATTGTCAATGATTAAATGATTAAATGCTACTTATGCATGAATGTAAGCTTTTTGGCTGAACTCGGCCCTTGCCCTTCGTTGCCAATCGACTTGAGCCAGAAGCGGACTCAGTCGAGCGATTGGTGACCCTGGGATAATGTTTGGTATACTCGAGTATGACTACGAAAATTAGTAGAGACTGGCCAGTGAATTGGCTAATAGGGGAAATGAAATGAAGGAACGAATGACAAGAACAATAAAGGGGGTTTTCGCTTACAAATGTGTTTTTAATGATTGGAGGAATAAGGAAATGGTTGGTGAATGACTGAACGAATGGCTCCACGTGGGCATGTATCCTTTTAACGAATGTGTTACCATTGCTTTTATATTGTAAATGTTTTCAAGATTATTTGTTATTCAATGATTAATGTCTTGGACTTAATTATTTGATTATGTGTATGGAACCTCACTGGGCTTTTAGCTCATTCCATTAGTTTTGTTTTCCTTATAGGGATGCGAGCGAGGACGTGAGACCTGTACAGACTAGCATGGCCTAGTTCTTTTGAATTTTTGCGATTGTACTCGTGCTAATGCTTGGATAGGGTTAAATGTATTTGGAATTTTGAACCTTTGTCTTATTTGGGATTGTATTACTATTTGAGATAGAAATGTATGTAAGTATGCGTTCTAAGTTTGGGAACTGTTATTTCACTTATTCTTGAGGTTATATCTTATTTTTCTTGACGTGAGTGAGTGAGTCCGGACGAGAGTTAGACAGGCGGTCCGCTAAACCCTGGGGTAGGCCCTCGGGGGAGGTGGGGTCGTCACAGGTAGTATCAGAGCCACTTCGTGTGGTCTCTGCGCGGGGTGAACTTGGGCCAAGTGGTATTATGGTCCCGATTACGTGAAAAGTGTAAATGATTAGATACTCTTCGTGAGTGTAAGTTGTGAATCATAAATTTATAGGTATAAGCTCTTTATCTTGATACTTGGGAAAATTAGATAGGTATGTCGGGTAGGAATCTCAAATATGGTGATTTACTCTAGGGACCGGTCGGCTCGAGTTGTGAATTATCTTATTTCGGATTCTTGTACTCGAATGCTCAAGAGTTAAGGGCAATGTTAAGGACTTGAAATCTCCATTGCGGGGAATAAGAACGGGCTAACGTTTTGTGAAAGCAAGTGCAAAGGGTCTAAAGACGGCTAGTTCGGGTAGTAAGAGAAGTGAGAGATCGGATGAAGAATATTTTAACCGAGTATGGGATGGCATGTTGTGTTTTCTTCTTGTTTTGCCCCAGTGTTGCCACTGTATGTATTTCGCTTGTGACATGTCGATGCTTACATGCATAGTACTTGTTGTACTTGATGTTGTTCAACTTGATATGTATCTTTGTGAACTTGATGTGTTATAGATGTGCTAAGCATGTTTCCTTACTCTTGATTTTATGGTCTAAAAATTGTCATTATCTTGCCGCTTTAGTCAATTTATTTTGTTTACCTACTATATTACCTTTTGGAAAAAAGAAAAAAGAAAGAGAGAAAAGGGTATGGAGGGGAGACGTAGTCGCGGACGTGGAGCTAGTGGTGGCCGTGGGGCTAGGCAAGCTCAAGAACCAAGAGGAGAAAGAGAAACTGCAGCTGAGCAAGATCGTGAACTGAGGGTTGAAACAGGGGACCAAATGGCTAATATCTTAGCGCGATTGGTAGACCAACAAGGCCAAACGCCAGTGAATCAACCCCGAGATAGGAAAGGATAGGACCCTGGAGCGGTTTCAAAAGTTTGTCCCTCTGAAATTCCTTGGAGGGCCCGATCCGGAGATAGCTGAGCAGTGGCTAGAGGCGATTATTAACATCTTCGCAGCTTTGAACTACATGGAGCAAAGACAGGTGAACTTTGCTGTATTTCAATTTGAAGGACCGGCCCGAGCATGGTGGAATGTTATTAGGGCAAAGTGGGAGAGAGAACAGACTGCATGGACGTGGGTGAACTTTATAAGGGAGTTTAATAAGAAATATCTCCCACCTTTGGTCCAAGAAAAGAGAGAGGATGAGCTTATTAGGTTGCGTCAGGAAACCTAGAGTGTGGCTGAATATGAGACGCATGTAGACACCAAATTTTTGACTTTATTTTTCATTATTAGTTTTATTGATATTTATTTTAGTTTGGTTTTACTAATCTCATTTTTAGACATTTTGGCATTGACAAAAGAGAAAAAAAGGGGAAAAATGATGAAAAATGAAAAGTGATGAAAAAATGAAAAGGAAAATGAAAATTGCCATTTTGCTGTTTATTATTTCTAGTTTATTTATTTTTATCTGATTGTTGGTTTTTACTTAATTTTGTTATCATTTTGCTAAATTACTTTTTAGGAAAAGAAAAAAGGAAAAAAAGAAGAAAAAGAAGAAGAAAGAAAATTAGCATTTTGTTTTATCCTAATTAGCATTTCTGCATTTATTTTTTATTTATTATTAGGTAATTAGTTATCTATATTAATTAGTTTAAAAAAAAAAAAATATGTTGCGGCATGCTTGCTGTAATTTTTTGCAGCGTGCAAAGGACAGCCACGGAGCTACTTTGGAGGGCTGGATGTGAAGGCAAGGGAGGCCTTTCATCCTCACCATTGGTGTGAGGGTTTAGGAACTTGGATTCCCATATAAATAGCAAGGGAAAGCAGCAGCCGCAGGATTTTGAGGAGGAGGATAGAGTGACTAACGGAAAAAAGAAAAACCAGAAGGCTAGGTAGCGATTAGGTTTTGAGGGGAGAGAAGATCTAAGGACAGCTTGGAGAGGAGCCGAGAGAGAGAGTAGAGAGGGTTAGGAACAGCGGCTAAAAACAACCGAGAGGGGAGCGAACGGAAAGAAAAAAACTGGAGCAAGAGAGAAACAGAAAAAGAGCAAGGAGAGAGTGAACGGCGGAGTTTGGAAAAGAAAGACACAACCGAGGAGTTCTCTGGAAAAAGGAAAAACAAAAACAGTGAGAGGAGAGAGGTTGACGGCTAGAGAAGTTTTTGGAGAGAGTGGAAACGGCTGCGAGAAGAAAACAGCGAGAGAAAGGAGAGGTTCTTTGGGGAGTGAAGAGCTGAGAAGGAAAAGGAGAGCTGGAGTTGTAGAGAGATAGAGAGGGACGGCTGTAAACCTGAAAGAGAGAGAGAGGGAGCCCGAGAGCTGGAGTTGAAGAAGAAAACGGGCGGCGGCTGAACAAAGAAAAGCTTTCGTTACTGCTTTCATACGGAGCTTTGGAAATCTTCTCACCAGAAATTTACATCTTCAAAGTTGGCATCTGGACGCAACCTCTTCAATTTTTCTTGGTTCACTGGACACTATAAGGTGCTAAAGGTATTCCCTTTTACCTCATATTTTTCAAACGAGCCCAGCAGGTTGTATATTTCAGACTTGCATGATCTTTAATCTGTTCTTTATTATTTTTGTTTGTCCGGTTGCTCTTAGAGTGTATAGCCTTTGTTTGGGTCTAATGAAATGAAGGTTTCATTCAGGTTTTGCATGAAAATATACGCATGAGATGAACCTCGAGTTCATAGTAAAAGTTTGCAGCTTTGATTGTTCTGTGATTAGAATCTCTTAGCATGTCTAAATCTAGAGTTTTTATGTTAAGGGTTGAAAAACAACATTTGTCTGATGCCATGGCTTGGATTCACACGGTCTTGCTGAAGTTTAAGAGTAAAAATTTTGCTGCAATGAATTTGAAAGGGTTCGGCTGATTATGTGGATGTTTGTAGACTGATTTTTCTAGAATAACTGAAATTCTGATTGGATGGTGTGGATGCTTGTAGTCTTTGTTGTGCCGTATTTTCACTTGGCTTAGTTAGATTGTTAGAAACAGAGGATCTTGTTTGAGGGGATGATAATCACGAATGGATTGAAGTTTGGCAGGTTGGTTGGGTTGTTAATTGAGTAGAATTGGTCTGAGCTCTGTGTGTGCCAATATCTCTAGATGAATATAAAAGAAGTAAAAGCTGTGGCGTGTTCCTTGCTGTTTCCTTCCCTGCTCACTAAGCTTTGCGCATCAATTGCTGCTTCATTTTACATTGAGGAAAACTGGAAAATGTTAAGTAAAGGCAGCAGGCCTGCACTTTTGGGCTGCTGGGGTTTTTCATGTTGTTTGGAAGTGCTTAATTTGTCCGTCATTCAGCTGAGATGTCGTGAGATTGTTTGGGAGCTTAGCAGTAGAGGCCAGCAGTGTTGCTTGGTCTGTGATTGCCGAAAGGAAATTTTTGCTGCAGTTTCCTTCCCTTCTTTTGTTGTTGATCAAAACCAGATTTGCAATCTTGATCCTGCAAACGAAACTTCATGTTTGATTTGGGTCAATAATTTCTGGTTTAATGAACTTGTTTGTATGATGAAATGGATGTAATTGCTGCTGGAATTTGCCACAAGTTTGAGAAAAGGCAACAGGTTTTGTAGTTGCAGAAATTTCTTGTTTTCTCACGTAGCTTGCATGAGTTTTGCATGAAACAATTCTCTAAAATTGCATTCCAACCCCCCCAAGTCTCTCCTTGTTCCACTAGGACCCAATCAATTAAATAATTTCATCAATTTGGTCCTTGATAATTTTAATTCGTGCAACTTCATTGCTTGTTTGCTTCAATTAACTACCATGCTTTGTTTCAATTGCGCTTAAGTCATGACTTTGGGGGCTTTATGATCAAATGAGTTTGTGATTGCCTATTTCCTTTAATTTTCCCAAATAAATTGGTACCTTGACCATTTCTTTTATTTTGGAGGATAAATAAGTGATTTCACTTCATTGGGGCCCAATTGCAAGGGAGGTAACCTCTATCTCCTTAACTTTCATTTCTCCTACGTGCTCCTACGTGTTATGTGAATATGCATGTCTACTTCGCTTTCCTTGCCCTTCTTTAATTCCTTGCATTTATTTCATTTACTTTACTTTTATTTAAGTTATTCATTATGGGGTATGTGTACACCTTTTGGCTTGTAATAGATAGGGCTTGGCGAGCTTTCTTGTCCATTTTTCCTTTCCCTTTTTTTAAGTTATTCATTATGGGGTATGTGTACACCTCTTGGTTTGTAATAGATAGGGCTTGGCGAGCAAATTTGGTCCATTTTCCCCTTCCCCTTTTGTTTTAGTTAGCAAGTGTAATAATTAGGGCCTTAATTTGTGTTGCATGCCTATGTGTTATTTGTTAAGTGCTTTCTTAGGCTCTTGCATCTAGTCGAGCATGCTAAGTGTTATGTGCTACGTGTTTATAAGTGATTTGCATGTCTACTCGCTTTCCATAGTGTGGATGAATGGAATGGATGAATGTACGTCACCACACTAGTCCAACGCTAGTTGTGGCTTCTTTTATTGTTTCCACTAGTCTAATGCTAGTAGGAATTCATAGAAAGGGCTAGTCCAACGCTAGACCCAATAGGATTTTTCCTTTGTTTTTCATTAATGCATTATTTGCCTGTTCACTACATATCATGCATTTTTCCTTAGTTTTATCATCTGGCATGCTCCTCGATTCCCCTTTCCCCTCACTTTAGGTCTTGCATCTCATGCTAGTTAGGGTACATTTGCCTGAAGAGTCCCCTTCTGATAAGGGAAATGATGTGTGCACGGACCTTAGCCCAAGTAATGACCCAGTCCAAGTTCCATTGGGCCCAGTCACACGTGCACGAGCCAAGCTCTTCAAAGAATCCCTCCAAGCCCTTGTTCGAATTGTCCAAAACCAACATGGAGTCCATAGAGATATTGAAGGCTTGAAGGATTTTAATCGAGTTATCTACACCATGACCCAAGCCCATGAAGACTCAAGTGGGCCTCCAAATGAGTTGGCCGAATAGGGCCTTAGGCCTTAGTAGTTATTTAGCAATTGATTAGTGTTTAAGTAAGAGCATGGGCCGGCCCATCTTGTCCCAAGACCATGGGCCGACTTTTCCCTTTCCTAGTCCCTTTAGGGTTTCAGTCACTTTAGCCTATAAATAGGCTTGCTTTGTAAGGTTTTAGGGTAGACGTTTTATCAATAAAGTTTTGTATATTTTCGATTCTTCTTGAGAGAGAGATTCGACCCCTTTACTTGCTTTGGCAAGGGTTTTGAGCAGTCTTGCGTCCTGTCCTAGATTGTTCTACCGACCTATTCCCCTGGAGTATTCACCTTCATCGGAGTGTCGTCTACCGTCTTGAATCAAATCGTGTCGTCCGTTTGGTTCTAGATCCCGCAATTCCAAGCGTTGGACGTCCTCGCTAGATCCTTGGGCAAACGTGCTACGTGTCTCGAAACGTGTTGATCGAGGAACGTATCAGTTGGCTTCAGAGCTTTGGTGGAGGTATCTTCCGTTATATCCGTAGTCTTGTCCTAGTTCACCCGCTACTGTTCACCCGCTACTGTTCATCTGACACTGTTCATCGACACTGTTCACTTTACTGTTCATCCGAACACAAATCTGTTAGTGTGTTATCTCCTTTGTGTTGTGTCTAGTTTGTTGATAATTTCTGTCCACAACTTGTTTCTTGCGTTTGAGTCGTTTGTGCATCAAAAAAATTCTGGTTTGTTGGTGTTTCAACGTTGCTCCCAAATCTGTCTCGTTAATTGGTTGTCGCTTGGGCAGCAAGAACAATAACGTGACGGCTGCTAGGGTTTCCTTATCTTGCTAGGGTTTCCTTCTCTTGCTAGGGTTTTCCTTGCGGCTAGGGTGTCTACTTGCGGCTAGGGTTTCATTTGCGCTAGGGTTTCTTTGTTTTCACTTGGACACTCTCCTATATTTTGGGGCACTCTCCTACATTCTCTCCTATATTTTAGGAACACTCTCCTACATTCTCTCATCCATTTTAGGAAACTTGTGTATATTCTCTCATCCATTTTAGGAAACTCTTCTATAATCTCTCATCCATTTTAGGAAACTTTCCTATATTCTCTCATCCATTCTAGGAAACTTTCCTATATTCTCTCATCCATTTTAGGAAACTCTCCTATAATCTCTCATCCATTTTAGGAAACTTTCATATATTCTAGGAAACTCTCCTATATTCTCTCATTCATTTTAGGAAACTACTCCTACACTTTAGAACGCTAGGGTTTCCTTTTCTTTGTGACACACATACCATTACTGACCACCACCAACATCCCTTCCAAATTTGTCCATTTCACCACATTTTCCACCCACATTTGTGTCTTACACTCTTGACTACTCTTGTGGGAAAAGTCGGTGACGTTTATTGGACTTGTGCGGCATTTCTCAACTACCCAATCCGACAAGTAAAGGAATTTTGGTAAGCTTATTTGAGTGCTTTGAGTGATACACGAGTGTCGAGAGAAAACACGTAAGGGAGCGTGAAAAACAATATCTTCGGTTTTGTTACTAACTTTTGCAGGTTCCCTCATACATTCATGGCGAGTACAAGACGCATAAAAGTTAGCTCACCACATTGGCTTCCTGATCCTAAGGGAGTCAAAGAAGTGGCATTACGTGGTGTAGATGAGCAATTGGACATCGTCAAATCTCAGTTGCTTGGTTGGTTTTATACTCGTTGTGGTGTCAAAGATAAAATCTGTAGCTTGGCCATTGATGGGAGTTGTGAAGTCAACCTTGCAAGTGCTATCATGGTTGAGAAATTAAATCTTCCAACCATTGATCATCTTCAACCATACAAGTTGACGAGCACTCATGGTAATGTTTGGGTTACTAAGTACACACTTGTACCTATTCAAATCGGCAAATATGTGGATGAGGTGTTGTGTGATGTAGTCCCAATTCAAGTGACACATGTGTTGTTGGGCAAAGCATGGATGTCGAGGCGAGAAATTAAATATGACGGACATACTAATAAGTATTCCTTCTTATTTAATAGTCGTCGTCTTGCACTTGTATCACTTACTTATGACCAACTTTGTATTGATCTAGCATGCATGAAAAGTGAGATTGAGCGTTATAGAATGGAGAAAAAGCTAGATGAGGGAATTGTGCCTGAAGAGGTAAAACCCGAGGGAGTTGAAAATAATGAGATGAAAGGGTCAGCTGTTGAACTAGAAAAAGAGATGGAAAAATCTAATGAGATGGGTGGTAAAAAGGAAGAAAGGAGAGAAAGTGGGCTGATCTTGAGCAACCCGGTGAAGGCCTATTATTTTCCTAACGAACTTACCTTCGCTTTGTTTAGTGTTTCTACTTTTATACAGATCAAGCAAAGGCAAGTTGAGTTGATCTTGGTGTGTTCCATTCCAAAATCAATTGTAGACTTTGCAAGCCTCCATGAAGTTGGCACTCCAAGAGTTAAACCCCGTTGGTATCCATTCATGGAACAATATCAACTCAAATCAGTCCACACCAAAGGGGAGTTGATTCGAGCTCGTCTTGAAGGGAACACTCTACATTTTGGGGATCGTTGTGTACCAAGGGTTCGTTTAAAGAACAAGTACCTCAATGACCATTATGATTTTCGTCTTGCTCTTAGTCCACATGAAGCTCCAACATCACCAAATCCGCCTTGGTGCCTTGCAAGTGTGTTCGAGCCGGAGTTCGATTTCATGGGATACACTTCATACCACTTTGAGGACCCTTACCTCATGACCACAAACGATCAAGTTGAGCATAAATTGAAGATGGTTTGTGAGATTCAAGGTTTGACAAGGGTTATGTTCCAACTTAGCCCATGGGCTTTGCATTGGATGCCATCTGTAGCCATCATAACAAGATTGAGTCGAAGGCATGTAACTCGTCTTGTCACCATTCGTGCTTCAATTTGTGGGCAAATTGCTTTCAAGAGGGGAGGAATGATACGAACAAGAGGAGCCACTGGAGCCATGATACCAACCCTTGTTCGTGTCATTCATTTCCATCCAGATTTGAGGACAAATCCTGCTCAAGTGGAGGGGACTGATGTGTGCACGGACCTTAGCCCAAGTAATGACCCAGTCCAAGTTCCATTGGGCCCAGTCACACGTGCACGAGCCAAGCTCTTCAAAGAATCCCTCCAAGCCCTTGTTCGAATTGTCCAAAACCAACATGGAGTCCATAGAGATATTGAAGGCTTGAAGGATTTTAATCGAGTTATCTACACCATGACCCAAGCCCATGAAGAGTCAAGTGGGCCTCCAAATGAGTTGGCCGAATAGGGCCTTAGGCCTTAGTAGTTATTTAGCAATTGATTAGTGTTTAAGTAAGAGCATGGGCCGGCCCATCTTGTCCCAAGACCATGGGCCGACTTTTCCCTTTCCTAGTCCCTTTAGGGTTTCAGTCACTTTAGCCTATAAATAGGCTTACTTTGTAAGGTTTTAGGGTAGACGTTTTATCAATAAAGTTTTGCATATTTTCGATTCTTCTTGAGAGAGAGATTCGACCCCTTTACTTGCTTTGGCAAGGGTTTTGAGCAGTCTTGCGTCCTGTCCTAGATTGTTCTACCGACCTATTCCCCTGGAGTATTCACCTTCATCGGAGTGTCGTCTACCGTCTTGAATCAAATCGTGTCGTCCGTTTGGTTCTAGATCCCGCAATTCCAAGCGTTGGACATCCTCGCTAGATCCTTGGGCAAACGTGCTACGTGTCTCGAAACGTGTTGATCGAGGAACGTATCAGGAAACGAGCGAGTGTGGCTACTCGATAGCCTTAGCACGCTAGTTCCCCCTTCTATCAAAGGAAAAATCAAGTCACAAAGTTAGGACTCCCCGTTCCCGTTTTGATGCATTCCTATAGGATTCACGCATTTCATTCATTCACTATCACTTACTGTATATTCCATTCCTCTTTCTACATTCTCACTTCACACTACTTTCATTTTACACGTTTTTATTCAACTACTTACACTCTATACCATATCACTCGCACACATGCACTTGATGGCGTTTTCACCTTATTATTCTTTACTTACCTTACCTTGTAAAGACATTTGCACACCTCCACTTATATCTTATTACTTTTATCATTTTTTCTCACTTCACACAAACTCACACTTTCACATGGCATGCATTCATTGCACTCATTTTTACGTCATTTAGGATTATGTGTGACCTCTCCAAAAGGATCGTTGTTGGGCTTCACAATTAATGTGATTGGCACCACTCAACCTTTGAAGAGAAATTTCCCCCATGTCCCACTAGGTCTAGGTTTTTTGCATTCATATAGACATATCCAACACGCGATACATACCTTGGGTAGAAAATTTAGGGAAAATTGGTTTAAGTCACGCAACTAGCCTTGGCTAGGTCGAAGGGGTGCCTTGGATTTTTATCCTTGCCTTCCCCTTCGTCAAATGTGACCCCCGATCCCTCTTTTGGTTACGTAGACCCAAAAGTTCTCTAAAAGGGTTTATTTACTTTTCAAAAACAAAAATCATTTTTGGGTGACTTGGTACACCCTAACTCTATACCAAGTGGCGACTCCATTTTTTATACAAAAAACCCTTTTTGAACTTTATATGGCCAAACCGTCGCATTATTAAGTCCCATGGCCTTTATTTTCATTTTGCACACGTTCACACACACTCACACACCACATCATTATCAAAAAGTGGGGCGCGACAGTTGGCGACTCCACTGGGGACATCCTAAGTGGGTCCAAGCTTCTGATTTAGCCATTCTTTTCCTTTTTCTACCCCTTTTATGAATAGCATGTGGATATTAGGGTTGCATTTTTCATTTTTAGGGTTTTTTTTTTCCTCGTACGCGTATCAAACTACTCCCTCGCTCACGAATGGTTGATTGAATGTATGTTTACTTGTTTATCTCGCGCTTGCATTGCATTTGGGTGGGGGACATACCCTAGAGCCTCGCGTTGGTTCTTGATCCCTCCCCTCCAAACGAGCACTAGCATACGTGCATACGCTTTGATTATTTATCCCTCCTTTATTTTTCTTTTAGTGGCTTGTCACGCCACTCCACCCTATTAGGATTTTAGGCGACTCACTCGGACTTGTGATCGCGACACGATGTGTGCGTAGCTTGATCCGAGGGGTCACTCAATCTTCCATTTTAAGCTTTGGGTTCATAACCTTTAGCTTTTGGTTGAAGGTTGAGGATTTTTGATAGATTCACTCATGACATGTAGCCGTGACACGATGTGTGCGTAGCAATGTCTGGGGAATCGCTCGAGCCACCGACAAGGAACCTTGGGATTGATGACCCTTGGTTTCCAAGTCTGAAGGCTCGGGGACCTAAAACCTATCGAGTCTAGATGCATTAGTGAGCCCTAACCTCATGCATCCATGATAGTCTTACCTAGGATAGCGTCTGCCTTACCCTATTAGGGACACAATTCACGAGGGGAGGGATCCAACCCCTCTTTCCCTTTTATAGCTTTATTTCTTTGTATTGATTTCGTTGCTACAATGTGTTATGTGTATTTATCTGGCTGAACTAACCTTTCTTGATTTTGTGTCCCCATTGCATTCACAAACCCTAGCAAATAAGAGGTCTGGCATGACCTTCTTTTAGAACCTACCCCCGTAGATAGGTTATTGCACGTTTGAAGATTTTGGGATATTGCATTCATAGATTAATAATTGCATAGCATTCTAAACCTACCTTGGCGTATAAAAGGTCCTTTTAGGTCATGATTTCATTTTAAATTGCATGTTTTACTGCTTTAATAAATGGCATCATGCATAAACCATAGAAAGGGAATGCCATTTAGGCGATCCCGTGCTAGGAATAAACCACCTTGTGTCTCGGATACTTAATCCAAGGAGACTTGCACGTTTACATTTTGTACCATCCAAAGGGGTAGTGCACAAGGTAAGGTGGGATCCGATCATTTTCATGGGGCGATCTTTGGAATATGAGCGCCTAACAATCACTTTTTGGCCATTTTATCAAATTGGTAAAAATCCCTTGCAAAAAGGACATTAATTTGAAGAAATTCACAAACAATTCTTCGCTATTGAGACGATAAATAAACTGAGGCCAAAATTTGATTTTAGGAGGCTCATAGACTAATGCATCTCAATAATTTTGAAATCACCAATGACCGGACAATTCAATCGATCCATTTTACCAATTCATTCATTTTAAGACAATGTAGTCGATTTTGAATAATCATCAATTTCGTCCAATTTCATTTGACCAGTTTACCCTTTTTAGGGTGATCTAGTCAATTTTGAATAAATCGTCCGATCCATTTGACCGATTTGCCTAGTTTAGGGTAATTTGGTCGGTTTTGAATAAATCATCATTTCATTCGATCCGCTTGATCAATTGATTTCATTCAATTCATTTGATTAGTTTAATTCATTTTTAGGGTTATCCATTCAATTTTCAATAAATAATCAAATTTCATTCAATGAATTTGACCACTTTACCCCTTTTGACACGCCATGCATCGATCAAAATAAGCAATTCATTCGGACTTTGTCCTCATTTTTTAGGACAAACATTTCTTCTCACTCCAATTGATCAAAATTTTTCAAATCATTTTTCACTCAATCAATTGATCGGATTCATCAGGTATGGTATAGTGCCTACCCTAGAGGATTGCATTTCATGCTAGGCCTACCCTTGGCATAAAAGGGTTCCCCCATAGGACATGCATACCGATTTTATATTCTTGATTACTAACTCAGTGTATTTTCTCTTTTTTTTTCCCTTCCCCCCTGCATTCATAAAAATATTTCGATAAGGCCATACAATGTGAATTCGAAAATTCATTTGAAAGCGCTCGTGCAAAAGATCTAAGGGATTTCATTGCTCAAAGAAAAGGGGATATTAGGAGAGAAAATGTGTTTACATGTGCGAAGGAATTTCGTAGAATGTTTTTCATATGTATTGCTTTTCAAATGTTTCAAACATTGGCAATAATGAAGCTTTTATTCAGACAATTATTTGTTTTGTATATACTCGTGTACATTTCATTCTTTATTGAGCTCATAAAGAGATTTCATGATGAATTTGAAGAAATAAGCTCAAATAGAGATTCTTCAACCTCTTGCCTGGCAACTCACAAATGTGTACACCAGATTGGTGATCCGAGCTATGCAATAAGAGTGCTCAAAATTGAAAGAGGTCGTTCAAAAGGCCCATGAGATACCTTTTCTCCTTCACTTAACCCCAAAATAAAATCAGTCACATTGATTGATGAATTGCAAGTTGAGGCAATCTTTGCTTGAGAAATGTCCACTGTGTCTAATTATATTCAATTCACATCTAAGTGAAAGCAAAAATGTGCATTATTCTTGTTTGTTTTGAAAATTTGGAATGATACTTTGAGCATTCGTTTCACTACCTATACAGATTTCTATCATTTGCTCTCCCATTTGAGCCTATAAAAGAATAATTTCGTTCCAAATAAACGCCTTGATGATCACTACCCTTTATTGGAAAATTTTCAAATATCAAAAAGGGGAATGGATTTTCAATGACCATTTCGTTACTTTGGTTGTCATGAGGTGTAAGAATGATACTTTGGCCATCGTTTCTACAACCTAAACACCATTTATCCCTTGCATCCTCATTTGAGCTAAAATTGGTGGTTCTTTTCAAAGCATCTACGATCGCACCCCACATTGGGGGAGGAGATTGGAGAATTTGGGAAAAGGGGAAGGAAAAGCATAAATGCTAAAATTAAATTGGGAAGATTTGGTTTTATCATTACCATCTTGGCTTCAATTTCGACAAAAAAGAAAAAGAAAGAGTTTTGTCCGGCGGATCACCTATGTTTCACAGATATGGATGAACAAGGGTCTTCCTCAGTCAGTTAATTCAGATACATGCCAGAAATTTCGCATTAATGAAAGTGTCCTTTCAGAGTTATTGTAAGGAACGGAATACAAGTCAGGCCATCTTCTTTTCCAATCAAACATTCTATCCCTAGTTATCCTTTTTGAGCCTTCAGAATAAAATACTTCATTTGGCAAACCCTGAGAATCGCAAACCCCACACTGGGGCAAGTTCAAGTTAGAAAAGAAAATTTTCATGAAGTGAAAAAGTGAAAAGCAACAAAATCAAAGACAGAAAGAAGAAAAGAGAACCTCAGTTCAAAAATAAACTGGGGCAAATTTTGTGAAAATTCCAAAGAATGGCAGAAGGCCGAAAAATCAAAAGAAAATGAAAAAGAAAAGGCCTCAATTGAGCACAAACTCTGGCAAATTTCGATTTAACCCTAAATTAGGGTTGGCACAACAATGCGATCTCAGATTACTTAAACCATTCTGGAAATCTGCCTTCAAGCCTTAACTTTTCTAAACCCCCTACCAGACCCCATTACGAAAGCCAAAAGTCCTGACTTCTGTTCTTTGCAATGGCCCTGTCAAGAAAATTTCTGATGCTAGAAAATTATAGCTGTATTTCTGAATTGATTAGGTGTGAGGTTGACACTGCTCTTCATGTGAAAACCCGCGAGGGCACTTTTGAAAAAAGAAGAAAAAGGAAGGAAAAATGAAAAAACGAGCGAAATGAATGCAAAAGAAAAGTGCAAAAAGATTCGACGCTGAAGTCCCTGGTGAACGATGAAAAAATGCAAACAAAGTTTGAGATCTTTTGAGTCCAAAATAGGGGTAATTTTGGAAAAATGCGATCTTCGGTGCAATGTCCCTGAAAGTCTTATTCTTTAACTATCATTTTCAAGCCACATTACAAGCTCATAAAGTCCATCGTTGACTTATTCCTTCATGACAACCCAAAGTGAGGATTATGCTCATAAGAAATCCATCGATCACTCATGATCATAAGAGTATAACCAGTTTTCGCATGTTTAGCTATCGTTTCTACCCATTTATGGCAAGCTTAAAGCTTATATGTTGACTCAATTTTCTTAAGAAATAAGGGTGACAAACTATTTGCTTTCACTAAGATGTGATGTTGAATGCATTACAATTTTGGGCACAAGAACCAGACAAATCTTGACCTCTCATTTCCCTCAACCCCCTCAAAAATCAAAAACAAGACCACTGGATTGCTCCTGAAAAATGAGCCAATAAGAAGTGGTGACCCGCTACTCTAAGCACAAATGCTAAAAGTGAGGAAGAAATCTTTTGTGATTTGGCATTATTTTGAGAAATTCATCATGAAATTTTCTGTATGAGTCATGCAAGACGTTCAATTTTCTTCACATTATATAGAAAACACAGTTTCTTACTTTGTTCAAATAAATGGAGAGGCATCCAAACCAATTTTTGCAATCAAATGGGCCCATACTGGGGCAGATTTCATGAAATAAGCCCATACTAGGGCAAATATTTTTGTAGTCCAATTGAGATTTTCGTCCAAAGAATCAAATAATGCAATTTTCAAATCAATCACGCTGTTCTTTTCATGGAAATTTGAGTGCATGTCATATTTTGGTAAGCCCCTGTGCAGGTATTCATAATTGAAATCGACGAAAGAGCATCTGGTGATGTGGAAGGCCGATGCCGAAGAAAAAGAAGAAAGAAGGGAAAGGCGGCCCTACACTGGGGGCAATTTATTTTTGGAAAGATTCTCTCAAAAAAAAAAAAAGTCAAAAATCAAAAAATCAAGTTCAAATTCTTGTTTCTTGGAAAATCAAATTTAATTTCTGTTTTTTTGACAAATCAAATTCAATTTCTTGACCAATTGGACGGCAGAACTGGGTTCTATCCCGCTGACCGCTCATTTTCACGTTGGAGCCGGGTTCTATCCCGCCAACCACGGCAGAACTGGGTTCTATCCCGCTGACCGCTTATCACGTTGGAGCCGGGTTTTATCCCGCCAACCTCGGCAGAACTAGGTTCTATCCCGCTGACCGCTTATCACGTTGGAGCCGGGTTTTATCCCGCCAACCTCGGCAGAACTGGGTTCTATCCCGCTGACCGCTTATCACGTTAGAGCTGGGTTTATCCCGTCAACCTCGGCAGAACTGGGTTCTATCCCGCTGACCGTTTATCACGTTGGAGCCGGGTTTTATCCCGCCAACCTCGGCAGAACTGGGTTCTATCCCGCTGACCGTTTATCACGTTGGAGCTGGGTTTTATCCCGCCAACCTCGGCAGAACTGGGTGCTATCCCGCTGATCGTTTATCACGTTGGAGCTGGGTTTTATCCCGCCAACCTCGGCAGAACTGGGTTCTATCCCGCTGATCGTTTGTCATATTGGAGCTGGGTTTTATCCCGCCAACCTTGGCAGGCTCGGGTTTAATCCCATTGACTAAATTCATCACACTGGGGCAAATCTTTGGGAAATTTTCCAAACACGTCTCATACAGTTTTTTCGTACATACCAACATTTTATTTTCATTGCTATTGGAGCTGGGTTTGTCCCGCCAGTAAGCATTTCATTTTCATTGCTATTGGAGCTGGGTTTGTCCCGCCAGTAAGCATTTTATTTTCATTGCTATTGGAGCTGGGTTTGTCCCGCCAGTAAGCATTTCATTTTCATTGCTATTGGAGCTAGGTTAGTCCCGCCAGTGTGCATTTCATTTACATCGCCACTGAAACATGGGTCAGTCCCGCCAGTGGGCATTTCATGTTCACAGCCACTGGAACGTGGGTCAGTCCCGCCAGTGAGCATTTCATTTTCATCGCCACTAGCCGTGGGTCAGTCCCACTAGTGAGCATTTCATTTGCATTTCATTTGCATCACTAACAAACATGGATCAGTCCCATTAACACTTCATTTCACTCCTTTCATTTGCATCACCAATAAACATGGGTCAATCCCACCAACACTCCATCTCACTTCAATTCATCCAATTTTAATTTCATGTTGGGGTCAGTCCCCTCGGGTCAGTCCCGTTTAAATTTCTGTTCGGGTCAGTCCCGTTTAAATTCTGTTCGGGTCAGTCCCGTTTAAATTCTGTGTTCGGTCAGTCCCGTTTTAAATTCTGTTCAGTCCCGTCTCAAATTCCTTTCGGGTCAGTCCCGTTTTAAATTCTGTTCGGGTCAGTCCCGTTTTAAATTCCTGTTCGGGTCAGTCCCGTTTTAAATTCTGTTCGGGTCAGTCCCGTTCCCGTTTTAATTCTGTTCGGGCCAGTCCCGTTTTAAATTCTTGTTCGGGGTCAGTCCCGTTTTAAATTCCTGCTTCGGGTTCATGTCCCGTTTAAATTCCGTTCGGGTCAGTCCCGTTTAATTCCTATTCGGGTCAGTCCCGTTTAAATTCTGTTCGGGTCAGTCCCGTCTAAATTCCGTTCGGGTCAGTCCCGTTTAATTCCTGTTCGGGTCAGTCCCGTTTAAATTCTGTTCGGGTCAGTCCCGTTTAAGTTTCTATCTTGGGTCAGTCCCGACTTTAAAAATTTCCTGTCGGGTCAGTTCCCGTTTTCAAAATTTCGGGTCAGTCCCGTTTAAAATTTCTGTTCGGGTCAGCCGTTTAAATCCTGTTCGGGTCAGTCCCGTTTAAAATTCTGTTCGGGTCAGTCCCGTTTAAATTTCTGTTCGGGTCAGTCCCGTTTAAATCCTGTTCGGGTCAGTCCCATTTTAAAATTTTGTCAAAAGGGGTCAGTCTCCATTTCTAAAAGCATTCATCATTCGAGACGTTCACCGCCGAATAACGCAGGTAAGTATTTGGTGTCAACTTCTTTGTCTCAAGTTTTTTCAAAACTCAGACAAAGAGGGGCAAACTGTAGACACCAAATTTTTGACTTTATTTTTCATTATTAGTTTTATTGATATTTATTTTAGTTTGGTTTTACTAATCTCATTTTTAGACATTTTGGCATTGACAAAAGAGAAAAAAAGGGGAAAAATGATGAAAAATGAAAAGTGATGAAAAAATGAAAAGGAAAATGAAAATTGCCATTTTGCTGTTTATTATTTCTAGTTTATTTATTTTTATCTGATTGTTGGTTTTTACTTAATTTTGTTATCATTTTGCTAAATTACTTTTTAGGAAAAGAAAAAAGGAAAAAAAAAAGAAAAAGAAGAAGAAAGAAAATTAGCATTTTGTTTTATCCTAATTAGCATTTCTGCATTTATTTTTTATTTATTATTAGGTAATTAGTTATCTATATTAATTAGTTTTAAAAAAAAAAAAATGTTGCGGCATGTTTGCTGTAATTTTTTGCAGCGTGCAAAGGACAGCCACGGAGCTACTTTGGAGGGCTGGATGTGAAGGCAAGGGAGGCCTTTCATCCTCACCATTGGTGTGAGGGTTTAGGAACTTGGATTCCCATATAAATAGCAAGGGAAAGCAGCAGCCGCAGGATTTTGAGGAGGAGGATAGAGTGACTAACGGAAAAAAGAAAAACCAGAAGGCTAGGTAGCGGCTAGGTTTTGAGGGGAGAGAAGATCTAAGGACAGCTTGGAGAGGAGCCGAGAGAGAGAGTAGAGAGGGTTAGGAACAGCGGCTAAAAACAACCGAGAGGGGAGCGAACGGAAAGAAAAAAACTGGAGCAAGAGAGAAACAGAAAAAGAGCAAGGAGAGAGTGAACGGCGGAGTTTGGAAAAGAAAGACACAACCGAGGAGTTCTCTGGAAAAAGGAAAAACAAAAACAGTGAGAGGAGAGAGGTTGACGGCTAGAGAAGTTTTTGGAGAGAGTGGAAACGGCTGCGAGAAGAAAACAGCGAGAGAAAGGAGAGGTTCTTTGGGGAGTGAAGAGCTGAGAAGGAAAAGGAGAGCTGGAGTTGTAGAGAGATAGAGAGGGACGGCTGTAAACCTGAAAGAGAGAGAGAGGGAGCCCGAGAGCTGGAGTTGAAGAAGAAAACGGGCGGCGGCTGAACAAAGAAAAGCTTTCGTTACTGCTTTCATACGGAGCTTTGGAAATCTTCTCACCAGAAATTTACATCTTCAAAGTTGGCATCTGGACGCAACCTCTTCAATTTTTCTTGGTTCACTGGACACTATAAGGTGCTAAAGGTATTCCCTTTTACCTCATATTTTTCAAACGAGCCCAGCAGGTTGTATATTTCAGACTTGCATGATCTTTAATCTGTTCTTTATTATTTTTGTTTGTCCGGTTGCTCTTAGAGTGTATAGCCTTTGTTTGGGTCTAATGAAATGAAGGTTTCATTCAGGTTTTGCATGAAAATATACGCATGAGATGAACCTCGAGTTCATAGTAAAAGTTTGCAGCTTTGATTGTTCTGTGATTAGAATCTCTTAGCATGTCTAAATCTAGAGTTTTTATGTTAAGGGTTGAAAAACAACATTTGTCTGATGCCATGGCTTGGATTCACACGGTCTTGCTGAAGTTTAAGAGTAAAAATTTTGCTGCAATGAATTTGAAAGGGTTCGGCTGATTATGTGGATGTTTGTAGACTGATTTTTCTAGAATAACTGAAATTCTGATTGGATGGTGTGGATGCTTGTAGTCTTTGCTGTGTCGTATTTTCACTTGGCTTAGTTAGATTGTTAGAAACAGAGGATCTTGTTTGAGGGGATGATAATCACGAATGGATTGAAGTTTGGCAGGTTGGTTGGGTTGTTAATTGAGTAGAATTGGTCTGAGCTCTGTGTGTGCCAATATCTCCAGATGAATATAAAAGAAGTAAAAGCTGTGGCGTGTTCCTTGCTGTTTCCTTCCCTGCTCACTAAGCTTTGCGCATCAATTGCTGCTTCATTTTACATTGAGGAAAACTGGAAAATGTTAAGTAAAGGCAGCAGGCCTGCACTTTTGGGCTGCTGGGGTTTTTCATGTTGTTTGGAAGTGCTTAATTTGTCCGTCATTCAGC
>NW_020862254.1:0-22638 GCF_003713205.1 Coffea eugenioides | reverse complement strand
GATCATGGTTTGCCGTCGCGGATCTCGATCGCGTCACGGTCTCGGTTGTTCCACAACCGTCGCGGCATATCGGATGAATATCGGGTGATACATGCATTATAGTATATAAAAATTTTCAAAAAATCTGAAAAAATTACTAAAAATAGAAAATACCATAAAAAGCACAATTATCAACTTAAATTTACTAAATACCTACATTATCATATATAGTTACTAATTATTAAATAAAATAATGCTGTCATTACCATAAAGGCCTATAGCATTAGCAATAAATGATTTTAGAATAAAGTGTACGTTCTGATTCTATTTTATATGAGATAAAAAAGTATATATAAAAATAAAATCATCATATGTTACATAATACATTACAAATCTCGGTTCACAAAGGAAGTAGCGGTGTTTAGTTTAATACAATAAAAAAAACAAATACCTATCAAATAATATTATGAAATGCAAAAACATAAAGAAGCAAGCATTTTCACCATATTTTCAATAAACATTTTCACCCTATATTGATCCACTGCAGTGCCCAGATGATTGATCTCAATTTCCTAAAATATAAAATAATAAATATCACTGAAATATTAAAATTAATGAATTATGTACAACTCTTAAATTCTTACCTATTAGTACCATGTAGAATGATGAGGAGGTTCAAAATCATGCTCATCTTCCGACCGATTAAAGTAAGAATATGGCATTTGCATTTGATTTTCTTCATGTGAATGGGAAGAAATATATGAACCATATTGTTCATCTCTTAAGTTTGATGACGCACTAGATGAACCATGATTAAAATGTGGCAATGGTGGTGGATTTGATCCAAATTCGTCACCTCTATGGTAGTAACTGAACCCTCGATAGTGTAAACTATCATTGGTGCTACTGGATGAACCATAATTGTGTCCATAATAACCAATGCTACGTGAATCAAATGCAGATTCGTCATGATGTATTCCAGTTGGCCGATTATAATATCCACCAGTAGAAACACTAGTGGACCTTTGAAGATGGCTAGGTCCACCATATGATCCAGTAGAAACACTAGTGGACCTCTGAAAATGGCTAGGTCCACCATATGATCCGTATTCAGAGCAATAAGAAGTAGAGCCTGCAAGTGATCGCTCAAATTCATGTCCTGACCACCTAGTACCCAAACTTTTACCAGAATCATAGACTCCATGTGAATGACCTATATTTAAATCTTGCATGTGCTCATGAAATTCAGAATATCTCCTAGAATTTGAGTTGTAAGAAGAGTCACCTTCACTTGAAAATTCAGTTATTTTGCTCAAATATTGCCGCTGTGCTTCTATACCAGGACGATATCCATGATCAGTGTCTTGAGTAGCATAATAGTTATCATCTCCTTGACCCCATGACATGCCACCAGTATATTGGCTATCATGATAGTTACCACCACTACCACTACCATAAACATTTTTTGGTTGAGAATGTCTCATGTTCGCTCCTCCATCATCATCATCATTACTGCTGTCATCTTTTTCACTGCTAGAACTTTTGGTAGAGGAAGATGAAATGGATTTTGATATAACTTTTTTCTTCCCAATACCCTTGCTTTTGCTCGTAGATGCTCGCTCCTTATGTTTCTTTTTCATACCAGTTATGAATTGGGACAAAGGCATATCATTATCATGATCACTATCATGACTTTGTTCTCTCCCTTCACTTTCACTGATGGCCTTATCCAACCAACTCAAATCATTTTCATGAATCAATGACGGCTCATTTTCTCGGACCCACTCATCTAATATATCATTTTCATCAAAAATGTGATTTAAATCAATTGGATCATAAAAATCATCAGTGTCATTTTTGTACATCAAATTCTTCACTCTAAGCCGCATGTTGTAGTGCACGAATACCAACTTGTGCAACTTTTCAATTGCCAATCGATTTCGAAGTTTTGTATGTATCAAAGACCACGTACTCCAATTTCTTTCATAGCCAGATGATGTACAAGTTTGACTTAGAACTTTAATTGCAATATTTCTTAAATTAGGAGCTTCTTCACCATACATATTCCACCATTCAGCTATTAAAAACATATAACGTAAAAAAAATACAATTTTAGTTATGCAGATATAATCAGTATCATTAAAATAACATACTAATGCATAATATAATTTAAAGAACAAAATCATAGTTATGAACCTGGTAAAGATGCAGCTACTACCTTAATTGCAAGTGCACTTCCAAACTCTCCAATTTTGTTCACGAATGTATTTATCTAAGAATATTATAGAGTTAGAATATTAATAATTTTCTTAAATTTATACAGTAATGCAAGTTAATAAACAATAGCTATTTTTTGTACCTCGTTCATTGCTTTTGCTTGCACTTCTAAATTTGGTTCAAGCCTTTTGATTACTTCTTTCAATCCCCTTCTAACTTCAGACGTGTTAAATTCACAAGTGCCGGAATATTGAAGAGCGGGATTTAAGAAATAGGCTGAGCCAATGACATAAAAAAAACCAAGTGAGTAAATTTTTAACACAAAATAATTTGTTTAAAAGAAATATTTATTTATAATTGTCAAATGCTTATTACCTGCTGCATGCAAGTTTCGATGTAACTGCCTATACCATCTGTCATCAATGATATCCCAATACTTTTCATAGTCTTTCACTGCACTTTGGATTGCCATTTTAGCCCTATCCATTGCCTCATATATGATGGGTAGTGTTGGTTTTTTATCCTGATCAATCACTTTTAAAACTTTCACTAGCGGCTCCATGATTGCACATACCCGTCGTACCTTTTTCCAAAATCTTTCTGACAAAATCAAGTCAGACACTTCAGCAGCTTCTTCCCTTCTTTTAGAACTGCTATTATACTCCTGCCACTCATTTGAAGTACACATTCGTTTCAATTCGGTAGAATGACAAAGAAGACTTTCCATTGCAATGAACTCGGTAGCAAATCTTGTTATGCCGGGTCGCAATAACTCTCTATGATTTGTATATGTCTTCATTAGGTTGACCACTTTGTCACTATTGTATATAAAACTGGTAATTCTCTTACCTTGTTTGATAGCATCCTTTATTGACTTCATCTGACCAATGTCTTCTAGCATCAAATCAATGCAATGTGCAGCACATGGTGACCAAAACAAATGCTTCCTTTTCTTCATCAGTTGCTCTCCGGCTGCCTTCATGCTAGATTCGCTATCAGTGACAATTTGTACAATATTTTGTTCTCCAATGGAATCCACAACTTTATCCATTAAGGATAAGACAAAGTTTGCAGTCTTTACCTTGTTTGTACAATCGATAGAGCTGTGGTATATCATGTCTCTATCACAGTACACCATGAAATTAATGATTGGATGCTTTGTCCGAGTACTCCACCCATCACACATGATTGTGCACCCATATGTTTTCCATTTATGTTTAATGGAACTAATGTATTGGTCAACATCTGTCATCTCCTCATTCAAATATTCACCTCCAATTTGTTTACCTGTTGGCCCTCTAATTCCAGTTCCAGCACTAGCAATTGTGTCAATCATCGATTGATAATAAGGACCACTATCAGCTGCATGAAATGGTATGGCATTAAAATGAAAAAATTTTGCAACTGCCTTACCAACTTTTTTGGTATTTTCTTTGGAAAACAAACTTTTTATTGACTTATTTTTTGAGGGAAACATGTATGGATCAACTCCTTTTGGCCCCAAAACTCCTTCCTTGAGTTTAAAACTCTGTGACAAAGCTCTTTTATTTCTAGAGGACAATAGATTCGGCATACTTGAACTGGTACTCCCTGCAATATAGCACATAAAAGATTATAATTTTTTTATTAAATAAGTCTTGTAATCTAAAAATGTTATATTAATTCTTAGATATTTCTACATACATACCAGATGTAAAATCCATAGTTGGCTGACCTCCAGATATAGAATGCCTACGTTGCTCTTCCATAAATCTCATGTATCTACTTTCTTCCATAGCTCGCTTATATTGCTTTCTTTCCAAAACTTCAATTTCTTCTTCATTAAGCTCGAAAACATTATCATCTTCATCATCCTCATTTTCATTTAGTAGATTGATGGACGAAAGCAATGATTCTTTTTTCTTTTGTGTTGCAGCTCTTGCATTCTTACCTTCTTTCAAGTGTTTCTTTAAAAGCTCGCTTACATCTCTTGGAGCTGCCGGACATGCCTCTACTTGTCCTGCTACATGTCCAATATGTTGTTTCATTCTTGTAATTCCTCCGTGTACAATTTTACCACAATAATTACACTTTGCAACCTTTCTGTCATTACCAACTGGAGTAGCATAATCCCAACCAATGTCTTGATTTGGAGCCATTTTATACTGTCCCTACATTAATTAAATAATTGTAGATGTGATGTTAAACATATCAATATGCATTATTTAGATAATAATAAAATTATTTTTTATTATCTAAATATATTAAATTTTTTCTAATCAAGTTTAATTATGCAAGGTAATATGCATTTTTAGATAATAATAAAATTATTTTATATTATCTAAATATATTAAATTTTTTCTAGTCAAGTTTAATTATGCACGGTATGATGCATTATTTAGACAATAATAAAGTTATTTGAAAATTATCTAAGTATATTAAATTTTTTCTAATCAAGTTTAATTATGCAAGGTAATATGCATTCTTAGATAATAATAAAATTATTTTATATTATCTAAATATATTAAATTTTTTCTAGTCAAGTTTAATTATGCACGGTATGATGCATTATTTAGACAATAATAAAGTTATTTGAAAATTATCTAAGTATATTAAATTTTTTCTAATCAAGTTTAATTATGCAAGGTAATATGCATTCTTAGATAATAATAAAATTATTTTATATTATCTAAATATATTAAATTTTTTCTAGTCAAGTTTAATTATGCACGGTATGATGCATTATTTAGACAATAATAAAGTTATTTGAAAATTATCTAAGTATATTAAATTTTTTCTAATCAAGTTTAATTATGCAAGGTAATATGCATTCTTAGATAATAATAAAATTATTTTATATTATCTAAATATATTAAATTTTTTCTAATCAAGTTTAATTATGCCAGGTAATTTATACTTTGACAATTTGCCCAATTCAATTTTTTGTTTAACTAACTGCAACAAACTCTTTTTTTTAACTTTTTCTAATTAATTTACCTAAAATCATTTTAACCAACATAATTGAGATACATGAAAATAAATAAATTACATTTATGATCATTAAAATGTATCCAAATAATCACTACATATTTTCTAACTAAAATTTAGATAAGAGACTACTAATACAAATTAATCATATACTTAATAATATGTAAAAAATGTCAAAATGCATTACTTAAATTTACAAATACCTAAATATCATATCTGAATGTTAAATTAAAAAAATTAAAATTGATAAGTTATTTTGAAAGAAGATGCGGACCTTTTGACTGACGCTTGGGTTTAAGATGAGGAGCCTAATCTCTTAATTACTTGGACCAAAGCTGGACTTTACGTGCTTCTAATTTTTCCTTCAATTTTTTCCCCATGGCTGGCTTCGGTACAAAAGCCCATCTTCTGTTCAGTGCACCGCACCTCACTGGAGTCTTCCTTCAGTTTTAGCCATTTCTTCCTTTGACTTTTCCCTTCATTTTTTTCCCCAATTTCCGTTTCTCACCTTTTCACCTCACGGCCACATAATGTGGAAATTGAAGAGCAGCCGTCACCTTTACTCTTTCTTTTGCTTTCCCTTTCTATAATTGAAGAGCCGGCTCATTGAACTCTTATTTTGTTCTCCAATGGAAATTTCTGCCGGCCGTCAACAGATGTGAGCCGCAGCCAGCCGTCAACAGATGTGAGAAATTGAAGAGCCGGCCGTCACTTTCTCTTTCTTTTGCTTTCCCTTTCTATAATTGAAGAGCCGGCTCATTGAACAATATTTTGTTCTCCAATGGAAATTTCAGCCGGCCGTCAACAGATGTGAGCTGCAGCCACACGTCAACAGATGTGAGCCGGACGATGACAGATATGAACCGCAGCCGGATGATGAAGAAATTGAAGAACCAATCGATTTGTTTCTCCAGCCGGCCGTCACTTTTAATCTGGAGTGAAGCTGATGGATTACGGAGGAATTGCTGGTATGGTTCTCTTTATCCCCACTTTTCCCTAAAGCTTGTCTTTGTGGCTGAAAAATGAAAAAATAAAGCAGGGGAAAAGACTGCAACAATGTGAGAACCCGTAAAACCCTAATTATTTTCCTAGGGTTTATTTCCCCTTAATTGCATGTTTTCTGCATTTTCGGGCCTAGGAATATTTTTCTGGTAGATTTTATGAGTAATTATAGTTTTTAGATGATTTTTCTAGTATTGGTGAGTTTTTAGAGAATTAAGAATATATTTTGGACGTGGGACCCACTAGTGCGAAAAGTTTGGAAAAATTCGGCCAATAAGGTTAAGTTTCGGATACAGTGAAAATTTTATCGGGTGTTAAGAGATAAGTAGTGTGTGTGAAGTGATTGATGTGAGAGAGAGAAAAGAATGATAAGGATGCATTTATGGAGGTGACAAGTGTCACCTTCCCATTTGTTGGACTTTAAGAAACACTATTCACTTTCTTGACTTTTTTTGACCAAAGGTTTAAATATCAAAAAAATGCACAAAAATCACCATTTTCTTACCTCTTATGGCCGGCCCTCTCCTTGCAAAGAAGAAAGGAATTTCTTCAACTCTCAAGCTTCCATTTCACTCAATCTTGCAAGAACAAAAGCCTACACTAGATTCTATTCCATAAAAACCTTTCTTCTAGTGCTTGTAAGTGTATTAGTGAAGTTGTTTTGAAGCTCTAAGGTGGCCAACCTCTCTATCTCTCTTAATTTCTTGGTAAGTGATGCTTGAACACCCTACTACACCTAATGATGGTTATATTATGCTTAGAAGTGGCTTGAGTGTTGGATTATATGATTTATTTCTTGGTTTGGCTTGATTTGGTGAAGTTTTCCATTTTATGAGGAATTTTCTGGTTTCATATGATTTTGATGTTGTGGACTAGTATGATGCTTGGTAATAAGGGGCTTTGGCTCTAGTAGGTGTGAATTGTTGTTAAATGCAATCAATTTTGGATTTGGAATGAAATGTGAAAAGTTAGGGTTCTTGAACCCCTATTCTGTCCGAAATTTTAGGTCATAGCTAGAGGCCGAATTGGACTTTGCTCAAAACATGAAAGTTGTAGGTATTGATGAGTTTAGTGTGCCTGCAAAATTTCAGGGAAATTGGACAAGTGTAGAGTGAGTTATGCCGTTTTTACTGTTGCTGTTTTTGGTGCACAGAATGTCTGAACTGCGATAGTAATTGCCTGTTTTGACTGGAATTGGTTTGGATTTTGAAGTTGGTGTCTTCTGATGAAATGTAGCGGAATGTCTTAGCTAACATATGCCTTTGGAATTTCGGCATTTGGACTTGTATGGACTGAGATATACCGATTACAGTTTTCTGCGTTTTGCAAACCTGTTTTGGGAATTCTGGTATAGTATTTCGTATATTTGACCTAGTTGTGTTAGGAACTGGATTGAGTGACCTTCTACATTGTTGTAGCCATGTTTCATAGCTTCGAAACGGTGGGTCTTACACCCCTAACCGATAATTGTAGTGAGAGTTGTGCCATTACCGCATTATGACGTCAAAACCGGTTTTCTTATCAAGGCCAACATTAAAGCCTTTCTTAATTTCTGGTTTGCTTTCATGCTTGTATATGTTTATAAAACCCTATTGGGGTTGTGAATTGGTGTTGTTTATGGCTCGGTATGGTTTCTTGTTTTATGATATTGTGAGCTATGGAACGGCTCTTGACATGAAATGCTTATATGTGTGTTGTTGGGTTGTGATTGAAGAAAAATAATGAAGCCTTATGGCTGGAAAATTTGGTAAACACAAAGGGCATGCTGCCCGAATTTTTACTCGAGATTTAGAAAACTATATTCTCGACTTGAGTAAAGGTTAAGTATTTAACCCATGAATTTCCATGCATGAAACCCTATTGGGCGATAATTGGTTTGACTTTATGACTCGTTATCGAGTCTTATGGTATTTGTTTACATGTTCTAGGGCGTGACGATAGCTCACGACATTCTCCTGACGGAAGTGCATGAAATAGCACTTAATTGATTGGTGAGTGTACTACTCATTTGTGTGCTATTATATGGCTTTGATATTTGAACTTGAGATGTTGTATGTTAATGGATTGATGTGAGAGTGTACTTTATCACTCTCACTTATTGTTTCACATGTTATTGAAAAGTTATTGGAAAGTTATATGAACTGATATATGAAATGAAATACATGACTTGATATCGATTGGACAAGTATCCAACGACTACAAATGTTATCATTGAGCTCAACCCCATTGGTAGTTGATTGAATCGAGCCGACAAGGGTTTGGTCGTGACAATTAATGAGCCTTGGGTAAAGTTATAAGGAATCTTGTAGTATGAGAGACTCTTGATTCCGGTATACTCGAGTAATACCACAGTGCAAGTGTTTGGAGTGCGGGCCCGGTAGGGGGATGTTTGGTGGAAGGAATGGGAGAGAAGAGGAGTCTACGGTTGGTCACTCTTCAACATTGACGGAGAGTCAATGAGGTTGGATCAAGACATAAGCGTGGAAATGGGCTCTTGAGAGCCGACCGTATCCTTTCACTGATTTACTTTACTTCGAAATTGCATACTTGAATTGAATGGTTTTGCTTATGTGATCTTAATTGCTATTGTGATAGTTGCTCACTGAGCTTTAGCTCACCCCGTTCCTTTTGTTTTCCTTACAGGAATATGACTCTTTTGGAATGAATTTTGATAAATGGTTGCCAAATGAACTAGATGAATGACTCTTTTGTATTGTATATAAAATGGGACCCTAAATGTATCATTAGGGCCGTTTTTTCACTTTTGTTTTGGCAAACCATATATGTAGTGACTTTTGTATCACTTTTAAATGTCATTTTTGGTTTGTAAAGGCTAAATGTTTTGTGGTTTATGTAATTCGATGTTTGGTTGGGTTCGGGCGAGTCGGTTACTATTCATGGCCGACTCCGGATTTTGTTTCTTTTATTTTGGGTTATTTTGCCCTTTTGCCTTATTTGCGCGCGTTATAAGTTCCGGAACGTGAAAGATCGCTCTATACTGCACCGTTAGTCCTGGCGAGAGCTGGGCAGGCAGTCCGCTAACCTCTTTGGTTCGCCTTAGGGGAAAGTGGGGCTGTCACAGGTGGTATCAGAGCCACGTCGCGTGGTCTCTGCGCGAAGTGAGACTGGGCCAAGTGGTGTTGTGGTCCTAATTTCATGAATATGTTTAAGTGCTCGTTTGAGCATAAGTTATGAACCTTGAAGTGTTATAGGTCTTTAATCTTTCTCATGGTATTTAAGGACCCTAGATAAGTATGTCGGACAGGAATTTTGATTTGTAGATGGTTTACTCTTGGGACTGGCCAGCTCGAGATGTGAACTATCTTATTTCGGATTCCCGTGCCCGAGTACCCCAGAATTGAGGTGATGTAAGCTACTAGGTATTTGAACCCTGTGTTTTGGAAACAAGCCTTGTATTTTGGAAACGTGAACAGGCTTTGTCTGACTAAAATGAGCACAAGAGATCAATGGACATCTAGTTTGGATAGTAAGTGACGTGAGAGACCAGACGGGCTGGTACTGGGATGACTTTTCGACTGTATATTACTAAGTCTATATTTGCTTACTTGCTTATCCGTCTTTGAATATAACGTGTTATATGCGATATGTTATTGGTATGATAGATTTTGTTATGTTAGTCAATTTATTGCATTCATGCATGGAAGTACCCTTTTGGAAAAAAAAAAAACCCGCGGACATGGTCATAGCAGTGACACAAAACGAGACCAAGAGTCAAAGAGAAGAAAGGGAGGAAACAACACCTGAACCAAACATGGACCAAGAGTGCTACTTGTAATCAAGACTTTCTTATGACCCATTGTTTTGCCGACAGGCTACCATCTGAGGTCCAGCAACTCTGTAAAATGGCACGTAGGGTTGAGATGTATAATGAAATCGGGGGTCTTCGAGACGAAATAGAAGTCCAAAAGAACCTAGTCGCATACTGGGAAGGGCGCTGGAGGCACGAGTATACAGAGAAAATTGAGCTCCTGCACAAAAACTTAGAGCTAAAAAGGAAATATGAAGGGATTTCCGAGGAGGCCCTGGAAAAGGCTCAATGCATCAAGAATGCAAAGGTGCAAGTGAAAGTTTCCCAAATACGGAAAAGGGGTGCAGTGGGTAGCGTGAGTAAGGAACCTAGCGAAGCAATGACACCTTCTAAAGTACAGAAAGTGAACCAGTTATTCGGGCCGCCATGGATAATGGGGGCGGTAGATAAAAGATTTGTCAATGAAAGCCAAACCAGACAGGGGGAGATTTCTCCGAAAAGCAAAAAGATGACTGTCCACTTGACTTGTGACTATTGCGGAAAGGCCAATCACACTGAGAATGATTGTTGGAGAAAAGGGAGGAGATGTCTGCGCTGTGGGAGCATCGAGCATCGAATTGCATATTGCCCGATTAAAGTGCGGAAAAAGAAAAGAACTCAACAACCAACCCAGACCGACCCTGCACCGTCAAGTGGAGAAGGGACTGGAATGAAGAACCTCGTTTCTTCTGACTCTGAAGACGGAGAAGGTACAGGCCATTGGATACTTTAAATTTGAAGGAAAATTTCGAGGACGAAATTCTTTTAAGGGGGGGAGAGTGTGAGAACCCGTAAAACCCTAATTATTTTCCTAGGGTTTATTTCCCCTTAATTGCATGTTTTCTGCATTTTCGGGCCTAGGAATATTTTTCTGGTAGATTTTATGAGTAATTATAGTTTTTAGATGATTTTTCTAGTATTGGTGAGTTTTTAGAAAATTAAGAATATATTTTGGACGTGGGACCCACTAGTGCGAAAAGTTTGGAAAAATTCGGCCAATAAGGTTAAGTTTCGGATACAGTGAAAATTTTATCGGGTGTTAAGAGATAAGTAGTGTGTGTGAAGTGATTGATGTGAGAGAGAGAAAAGAATGATAAGGATGCATTTATGGAGGTGACAAGTGTCACCTTCCCATTTGTTGGACTTTAAGAAACACTATTCACTTTCTTGACTTTTTTGACCAAAGGTTTAAATATCAAAAAAATGCACAAAAATCACCATTTTCTTACCTCTTATGGCCGGCCCTCTCCTTGCAAAGAAGAAAGGAATTTCTTCAACTCTCAAGCTTCCATTTCACTCAATCTTGCAAGAACAAAAGCCTACACTAGATTCTATTCCATAAAAACCTTTCTTCTAGTGCTTGTAAGTGTATTAGTGAAGTTGTTTTGAAGCTCTAAGGTGGCCAACCTCTCTATCTCTCTTAATTTCTTGGTAAGTGATGCTTGAACACCCTACTACACCTAATGATGGTTATATTATGCTTAGAAGGGCTTGAGTGTTGGATTATATGATTTATTTCTTGGTTTGGCTTGATTTGGTGAAGTTTTCCATTTTATGAGGAATTTTCTGGTTTCATATGATTTTGATGTTGTGGACTAGTATGATGCTTGGTAATAAGGGGCTTTGGCTCTAGTAGGTGTGAATTGTTGTTAAATGCAATCAATTTTGGATTTGGAATGAAATGTGAAAAGTTAGGGTTCTTGAACCCCTATTCTGTCCGAAATTTTAGGTCATAGCTAGAGGCCGAATTGGACTTTGCTCAAAACATGAAAGTTGTAGGTATTGATGAGTTTAGTGTGCCTGCAAAATTTCAGGGAAATTGGACAAGTGTAGAGTGAGTTATGCCGTTTTTACTGTTGCTATTTTTGGTGCACAGAATGTCTGAACTGCGATAGTAATTGCCTGTTTTGACTGGAATTGGTTTGGATTTTGAAGTTGGTGTCTTCTGATGAAATGTAGCTGAATGTCTTAGCTAACATATTCCTTTGGAATTTCGGCATTTGGACTTGTATGGACTGAGATATACCGATTACAGTTTTCTGCGTTTTGCAAACCTGTTTTGGGAATTCTGGTATAGTATTTCGTATATTTGACCTAGTTGTGTTACGAACTGGATTGAGTGACCTTCTACATTGTTGTAGCCCTGTGTCATAGCTTCGAAACGGTGGGTCTTACACCCCTAACCGATAATTGTAGTGAGAGTTGTGCCATTACCGCATTATGACGTCAAAACCGGTTTTCTTATCAAGGCCAACATTAAAGCCTTTCTTAATTTCTGGTTTGCTTTCATGCTTGTATATGTTTATAAAACCCTATTGGGGTTGTGAATTGGTGTTGTTTATGGCTCGGTATGGTTTCTTGTTTTATGATATTGTGAGCTATGGAACGGCTCTTGACATGAAATGCTTATATGTGTGTTGTTGGGTTGTGATTGAAGAAAAAAAATGAAGCCTTATGGCTGGAAAATTTGGTAAACACAAAGGGCATGCTGCCCGAATTTTTACTCGAGATTTAGAAAACTATATTCTCGACTTGAGTAAAGGTTAAGTATTTAACCCATGAATTTCCATGCATGATGTCGCGCCCCACTTTTCGATTGATGTGATGGTGTGTGAGAAGTGTGGTGTGAACGTGTGCAACATGAAAAGTAAAAGGCCATGGGACTTTGGAAAGCGACGATTTGGCCAAATGAAATTTAAAAAGGGTTTTTAAATATGAAAACGGAGTCGCCACTTGGTATAGATTTGGGGTGTACCAAGTCACCCAAAAAGTGTTTTTTAAAGACAAAGTAGTAAAACCCTTTTTAAAACGACTCCTAGTCCACGTAAGCCAAAGAAAAAGGTTCGGGGGTCACGTTTGACAAAGGGGAAGGCAAGGATAGAATCCAAGGCACCCCTTTGACCTAGCCAAGGCTAGTTGCGCGACTTAAACCAATTTTTCCTAGTTTTCTACCCAATGTATGTTCGCACGTTGGATATGACTATGTGAATGCAAAACGGAAAGAAAAATGCAATCCTAAATTCTACGATGTCTCTTGTGAGGCTTTTGGTCCCAAACCACATGAATTGTGGCGGCCAACAAAGGAACACCTCATAGAGGTCGATTAATGCAAATGAGACTCAAGTGTGCAAGTGTGAAAGTGTATGAAAGATGCAAGAAATGTAAGTGCAAGTGTGCAAAATTGTATAAAGGTGCTTGTGTGAAATTGTAAAAAAAAATCCAAGTGTTTGTGTGCAGATGTATGAAAAGGTGCTCGTGTGAAATTGTATAAAAAATCCAAGTGTTTGTGTGCAAGTGTATGAAATATAGTGACAAGTGCATATAGGTGTAATTAAGTGCAATTTTGTGAAGTAGAAATCTAAATGAACAATAAGGAAAGGAAAATGTGAATTGAAAAGAATGAGTAAGTGATAAATGAGAATGAATGAACCTAAGGGAATGCATCAGGTCGGGTATGGGAATGACTCCTAACTTTTCGACTTCGATTTTCCCTTTGATTAGAAGGTGAAACCAGCGTGCTAAGGCTATCGAATAGCCACACTCGCTCGTCTCCCTTATCAGAAGGGGACCCTCAAGCAAATGGACCCTACAACTATCATGATATGCAAAAATCCTAAAATGAAGGGAAAGGGGGTTCGAGGAGCATGCCAAGTGATAAAACTAAGAAAAATGCATGATATGTGGTGAACAAGTAAGTGATATGCTAATGAGGGGAAATCCCTAAGGGTCTAGCGTTGGACTAGCCCATTCTATGAATTCCGACTAGCGTTGGACTAGCGGAAACGTACATTCATCCATTCCATTCATTCATGGCTATGAAAGCAAGTAGACATGCCAAAATACTCGTAAACACATAGCACGTAGCACTTAGCATGCTCGACTAGATGCAAGAGCCTACTAAAGCAATTTAACATGTAACAACAAAAGCAAGCAACCAAGGGGAAGGGGAAATGGACCAGATGCTCTACGAGCACTATCTATTACAAGCCAAGAGGTGTACACATACCCCATAAAACTTAAATAAAAGCAACCAAGGGGAAGGGGAAATGGACCAGATGCTCTACGAGCACTATCTATTACAAGCCAAGAGGTGTACACATACCCCATAAAACTTAAATAAAAGTAAAAGCAAGTAAATGCACACAAGGAGGCAAGGAAAGCGGAGTAGGCATGCATGTTCACATAACACGTAGGAGCACGTAGGGTCAAATGAAGTGCAAATGAGGGATAGAGTGTACCTCCCTTGAAGCGACGCCCCAACATAGTGAAATTACTAATTTACCCTCCAAAATAAAAAAATGGTCAAGGTACCAATTTATTTAAGAAAAATTAAAAGAAATGTGCAAAGCAAAGCTCACTTGATCATAAAGTCCCCAAAGTCATGGCTTAAGTGCAATTGACAAAGCATGGTAATTAGTTGAAGCAAAACAAGCAATGAATTGAAAAATTAAAATTTCCAAGGACCAAATTGCAAATATTAACAAAGCACTCAAGCTTAATCAAACACTTTCAGGAACTTCAAAGGTCCAAGGGCAAAGACAAAAGCAAGTAATAGCTCAGATTGCAAACACTTTAGAACTTGATTGCAAACGATTGAAAAGCAAACGGGTCTTTGTAGCATTGCTGCAAAATCTCATGGACTAAATTGATTAATCCTTCCAATTTCTGGGTCATAGTAGAACAAGGGGAGACTTGGGGGGTTAAGAGACAATTCTGAAATTATCCATGCATGCAAAACACGTAGAAGCCTTTCATTTCTGCGCCAATTCAGCTGCATTTCCTTCATGTTTCACTCCCAAATGCCAACTCCACATCCAATCACATACCTTAACCAAAGCTAACATCCAAAACTTTAAACTTAGACAGTAAAAACATAAGTTTAACATCCCAAATCAGCAAAGACAAAGGTGGAAATCATTCAAACATTGAAGAATGAACATGCAAACATTGAAGAATGAAAACTGCTATAGCTGAAAGTGAAATCTGCTGCATTTTACTTGCAAACTAACTCAAATTTTCTGGTTCAAATACATAACTTCGACCAAGATTAAGCAACAAACAACTTTGGCTTGAGCAACCATGATCCAAGCAAGCAAACAACCCAGAAAAACATTATATTCAGGTCTGAAATAACATGCAAGCAACAATAAAAGGTTTCAGCTTCAACAATGTTTCCGGCCAAACAACTTTGCAGCAATTTTCTTATAAACTCAGATTCTTATCACAACCTTGATTAGATGTAATTAAACTCAACGTCACAACTTTAGACCAAGCCCACAACTAAACCACCATCATAATCCAAACAAACAAGAAACCCAAGAAGATATCATGCAAATTTCTGGAATAAACATGCGTGCAACACTGGTTTGACAACTTCAATCATTCATTTTCCAGCAAGCATTGGATCCCAATTCAGGCATTTCAGCCAAAGTAGCACAAGACTGGACATTACCTAGACTGAACAGCCACAGCTACGGTAAAAACAAACAAAGACAAAAAGAAGGAAAATGCAATCTAGCCGAAAAGATGAAATTGCAGCAGAAATTCTGCTGTGAACTGCGCAGCTCATTCCATGCAATTTAGGTCCGTATGAAAACTCTAACAATTTGTTATCTCATCAGCCCCAACCCACATAATCCTCACTCATTGATCGATCTGGGAGAAACCAGGCCAAACCAACGCACTCCTCAACCAAAACAGAAATAAAAATCCAACCTTCCTCAAATATCAAAACCCAACCATGAAACGAAAAGTGTTAGATGGAATGCCAAAAGAAAACGGACAAAGTTGGCTTCAGATTTTGGAAACAAAATGGTTGGTAAGAAAAACAAAACGTTATCAGGCCTGGCTATACTCAAAACACAGAAAAACATCGAAGGAAGGGAACAACTTTACTTGCAAACCCCAATGAACACAAGAAAACTGCATGCTGTCACGCAAAAATCATCCAAAACACCAAGCTTTACTTTAGCGATCAAGAACTCAGTGCAAGACTCCAGGAACTCTAATTACGCAGACCAGATTTCATAGGAAATGGAAATAGATACAGAAACGGGTGGAAAGCTACCTGTTGACCACCTTTGGGTTTGAAGCTTCAGCTTGGGTGATGAAGAAATCGATTGCAGAGTCTGATGAAGTCGCTGCTTGGGGTTTCTTTCGGTCTCCTTCTGGTTTCAGCCGTCCAACCAACTTCTCAACCGTCACTAGCCTTTCCAAATCTTTGCCGCAGTCAATCGATGCCCCCTCTTTGCTATTTCCCTTTCCTCTCACCAAGCTGTCAAGCTCTCCGCCGCCACCCCAAACTCTCTTTCGGACTTTTCCCAGATTTCTTTCCTTTCTCCAGATCCTTGCAGCCGTCCGTCTCTCTATGATGTTTTCTTTTGCCGTTTACTCTTTCTCCCGTAACTCTCTCCTCAATCCTCCCTCCTTGCGGCTGGCCTCCTCCTTTGCTTTTATATCCCAGTTCAACCCTAAGAACCTCTGTCCTTTTTCTGTATTTTGCAGCTTCAGGAGCCGTCCCAGATTTTTTTGCAAACGGCGCAAGTCCGCAGCTTTCATGCTGCGGCAACAATTTTCCTTTTTTTCCTTTTTCAGACTAGATTTAATAATAAAAAATTAATAACACATAAAAATGAAATAATTTTAATAACAAAAATATATAATAACAAGAAATTGATATGAACAGCAAATTACAACTTCCATTTTTCACCATTTCTTTTTTCTTTTTTCCCTAAATGAACCAAACAAAAACAAAATTTAAATTAATTAGAAATGACTAAAATAGATAAATAAAAACAAATAATTGCTATTTTATTTTTTCTATTTCTCTTTTCCATGATTTTCCTTTTTTCCATTTTTCTCATTCTTTCACTTTTCCTTTTTTTTCCTAACTGAACCAAAAAAGATTAAATTAAGCAGAAAATGACTTAAAATAGCATTAAATAAAGCTGAAGTAAACAAAATTTCTATTTTTTCCTTATTTCCAAGAACTCTATGCTAAAAACTTAAAAATAAAAATAAACTAGAAACTAAAAACTAAAAAATCGAATTAAAACTAACAGAACAAATAAAAAAAAACTAAAAAATAAACAAGTAAACGAAATTACACCAAAAATTTGGTGTCTACAGTTTGCCCCTCTTTGTCTGAGTTTTGGAAAAACTTGAGACAAAGAAGTAGACACCAAATACTTACCTGCATTCTTCGGCTAGCGAATTACTCAAACAGATGGGTATTGACCCCAGACAGGAAAATTTTAAAAATTGGGATAGACCCACGGGATAGACCCGGACAGAAATGTAAAATTGGGATAGACCCACGGGATAGACCCGGACTGAAATTTAAATTGGGATAGACCCACGGGATAGACCCGGACAGAAATGTAAAATTGATGAATTGAAGTGAGATGGAGTGTTGGTGGGATTGACCCATGTTTATTGGTGATGCAAATGAAAGAAGCGAAATGAAGTGTTAATGGGACTGACCCATGTTTGTTAGTGGTGCAAATGAAAATTGAAAGGCACACTAGTGGGACAAACCCATGCTCCAGTGGCGGTGAAAATGAAATGTCTTTTGACAATCGGACAGTGGGATCAAACCCGAACCTGCCGTGAGAACTTGATTTGATTTTTTGACTTTTTGATTTTTGGATTTTTGGATTTTTGGATTTTTGGATTTTTTTTTGATTTTTGGATTTTTTTGATTGATTTTTTTTTTGAGGGAATCTTTTCAAAATTTGTCCCAGTATGATGAATTGGTCAGTGAGACGACATCTGAGCCTGACGGGGTGTGGACGGTCAGCGGGATAAAACCCGGTCCTGCCGAGGTTATTGAATAAAACACACACGCTAGTGAGATAAACTCGATGCTAACGGTGGTAGGGTGAAAACGCACACGTTAGTGAGATAGACTCGATGCTAACGGTGGTAGGGTGAAAACGCACACGTTAGTGAGATAGACTCGATGCTAACGGTGGTAGGGTAAAAACGCACACGTTAGTGAGATAGACTCGATGCTAACGGTGGAATAGAAACGCACACGTTAGTGAGATAGACTCGATGCTAACGGTGGTAGGGTGAAAACGCACACGTTAGTGAGATAGACTCGATGCTAACGGTGGTGAAAGAAACGCACGCGTTAGTGAGATAGACTCAATGCTAACGGTGGTTGAATGAAAACGCACACGTTAGTGAGATAGACTCGATGCTAACGGTGGTGAAAGAAACGCACGCGTTAGTGAGATAGACTCAATGCTAACGGTGGTTGAATGAAAACGCACACGTTAGTGAGATAGACTCGATGCTAACGGTGGTAGGGTGAAAACGCACACGTTAGTGAGATAGACTCGATGCTAACGGTGGTAGGGTGAAAACGCACGCGTTAGTGAGATAGACTCGATGCTAACGGTGGTAGGGTGAAAACGCACGCGTTAGTGAGATAGACTCAATGCTAACGGTGGTAGGGTGAAAACGTACACGTTAGTGAGATAGACTCGATGCTAACGGTGGTAGGGTGAAAACGCACACGTTAGTGAGATAGACTCGATGCTAACGGCGGTAGAATGAAAACACGCACGTTAGTGAGATAGACTCGATGCTAACGGTGGTTGAATGAAAACCAATCCCAACATGACTTTTGTGAAGTTGGCGGCACAAAATCCAGGCCCAACGTGATCTTGTGATAGTTGGCGGCACAAAATCCAGGCCCAACGTGATCTTATGATAGTTGGCGGCACAAAATCCAGGCCCAACGTGATAAAGTGAGGTTGGCGGCACAAAATCTAGGCCCAACGTGATACTTGGAATGTTGGCGGCACGAAACTCAGGCCCAACGTGATATTTGGAATGTTGGCGGCACGAAACTCAGGCCCAACGTGATAAAGTGAGGTTGGCGGCACAAAATCCAGGAAACTAACAAAACAAAACACCCAAAAGATAGACAATTAGGAAATGTTGAGCAAGGACAACAGAACAATAGAAAAAAACACAAAAAACCAAACACTAGACAATTATCATTTCAGATCTATAATCCTATACTTTTTTTTTTCCCGAAACAAAAAACAGCAGACATATTTTATTACAAAATAAATATGCAAACACATAACACCAGATTACGGGCCACTTATACACCTACCAAATTCTTTCTTCTCTTTCTTCGGCATCGCCCTTCCACAACTCAGAAGCTCTTTCGTCGATTTCGACTATGAATACCTGCACAAGGGGGCTTACATGCACTTCAAATTTTCATGAAAAGGGCAGCGTGATTGACTTGAAAAATACGTTATTTGATTCTTGGACGAAATCCTCAATTGGATTACACAAATATTTGCCCCTGTGTGGGCTTATTTTGTGAAATCTCATAAACAAAAATTTGCCCCAGTATGGGCCCACTTGACTTCAAAAATTTTGCTTGGATGACGCTCCATTTGTTTGAACAAAGTAAGCATAGCATGTGAAGAAAATTGAAATGTCTTGCTTAAACTCATATAGCAAAATTCATGATGAATATTTCCAAGATAACACCAAATTCAAGAAGATTTCTTCCTCACTTTTAGCATCGGTGCTTTGGGTAATGGGTCACCATTTCCAGTTGGCTCATCTTTCAGGACCAATCAAGTGACTTTATTTTTGATTTTGCGGTGGTTAAGGGAAATGAGAGGCTAAGATTTATCTGGCTCTTGTGCTCAAAAAAGTAATCCATTCAACATCACATCTTAGTGAAAGTAAAGAGTTTGTCACCCTTATTTCTTAAGAAAACTTAGTCAACGTATAAGCTTCATGGGCTTGCAAAATTTTGGGTAGAAATGATAGCTAAACATGTGAAAACTGGTTATATCCTTATGATCACAAATGATTGATGGATTTCTTATAAGCATAATCCTTACTTTGGGTTGTCATGAAGAAATAAGTCAACGATGGACTTTATTGGCTTGTAATTTGGCTTGAAAACGACAGCTAAAGAAATAATTTTCAAGGACATTGCACCGAAGATCGCGTTTTTCTCAAAATTACCCTCATTTTGGACTCCAAGATCTTGGACTTTGTTTGACTTTTTGTCATCACTCAACAGGGTCTTTCGGCATCAAATCTTTTTGCACATTTCTTTTCCATTCATTTCGCTCATTTTTCTTTTCTTTTTCCCCCTTCGCGGGGTTTCACATGAAGAGCAGTGTCAACCTCACACCTAATCAATTCAGAATACAGCAAAAATTTTCGACATCAGAAATTTTCTTGACAGGGCCATTGCAAAGAACAGAAGTCAGGGCTTTCGGCTTTTGTACTGGGGTCAGGTGGGGTGCTTAGAAAAGTTAAGGCTTGAAAACGGATTTCAAAAGTGGTTTGAAGAATCTGAGATCGCATTGTTGCGCCAAACCCTATTTTAGGGTAAAATCAGAATTTGCCTCAGTTTTTGCTCAATTGAGGCTTTTCACTTTCATTTCCTTTTTTCTTTTGACTTTTCGGCCTTTTTGCCATTCTTTGAAATTTCACAAAATTTGCCCCAGTTTACTTTTGAACTGAGGTTCTCTTTTCTTCCTTTGCCTTTTGATTTTGTGGCTTTTCACTTTTCACCTTTTGAAACTTTCTTTTCAACTCAAACTCGCCCTCAGTGTGGGGTTTGCGATTCTCAGGGGTTACCAAACGAAATATTTTATTCTGAAGGCTCAAAAAGGATAACTAGGGATAAAATGTTCGATTGGAAAAGAAGATGGCCCGACTTGTATTCCGTTCCTTACAATAACTCTGAAAGGAAACTTTCATTAATGCGAAATTTCTTGCATGTACCTGAATTAATTGACTGAGGAAGACCCTTGCTCATCCATATTTGTGAAACATAGGCGATTCACATGGACAAAAACCCTTCCTTTTCTTTTTTCAAACTTGGAACCCAAGTGGAATCAAATTTCCCCAATTTGCAGTTCCCTCCTTATTCTAGCATTTTTGCTTTTTCCCTTTTTCCTTTTTCTTTTTTTGTTTTTTTTTGAAAATTCTCCAATCTCCCTCCCCAATGTGGGGTACGACCATGAGTGCATTAGAAAAGAACCACCAATTTTAGCTCAAAATGGGGATGCAAGGGGTGATCAGTGTTTAGGTTGTAGAAACGACGGCCAAAGCATCATTCTTACACCTCATGACAACCAAAGTAACGAAACGGTTATTGAAAATCCATTCCCCTATTTGATATTTGAAAATTTTCCAATATAGGGTAGTGATCATTAGGGCTCTTATCTGAAACGAAATTATTCTTTTCATAGGCTCAAATGGGAGAGCAAGTGATAAAAATCTGTATAGATAGTGAAACAAATGCTCAAAGTATCATTCCAAATTTTCAAAACAAACAAGAATAATGCACATTTTTGCTTTCACTTAGATGTGAATTGAATCCGGTTAAACCAATGGGGATTTTTCCAAGCAAAGATTGTCCCAATTTGCAATTCATCAATCAATGTGACTGATTTTATTTTGGGGTTAAATGAGGGAGAAAAGGTATCTTGGGCCTTTTGAGTGATCGCCCACCCTTTTCCTTTCTGTGCACTCTTATTGTATAGCTCGAATCACCAACCAAGTGTACGTAAGGATTTTAGAAAGCATACACTTGCGAATTTTCAGGCTGGAGGTTGAAAAACTCTCAATTCAGTTTTATTTCTTACAATTCATCATGAAATCTCTTAATGAGCTTAATAAAGAATGAAATGTACACGAGTATTATACAAAACAAATAATTGGCTGAACAAAAGCTTCATTATTGCCAATGTTTGAAAAATTTAAAAGCAATACATACGAGAAAAATTCTACAAAACTTCTTTGCACATGTATACACATTTTCTCTCTTAATGTCCCCTTTTCCAATGAAATCCCTTAGATGCTTTGCACGAGCGCTTTCAAATGAATCTTCAAATTCACATTGTAAGACTTGCCCAAGAATCAAGTAATACTTGTAATTTTCAAACCTTATCAGATTAACATTGTTATTAGATATGACAAGATATTTTCACCTTATTGAAATATTTTTATGAATGCAGGGGGAGGGGAAAACAAAAAGAAAAATACCCAGAGTTAGTAAGTAAGAATAAAAAAATCGGTATGCATGTCCTATGGGGGAACCCTTTTTGTGCCAAGGGTAGGCCTAGCATGAAAATGCAATCCTCTAGGGTAAGCACTATACCATACCTGACGGATCCAATCAGCTTATGGAGTGAAAAATAATTTGAAAAATTTGGCCATTGAAGTGACGAAAGATTTGTCAAAATGAGGACAACGTCCGAATAGGTTGATCACCTTTGATTTGCAAAACGCATGAGTTTGACCTTGACGAACTCCTATCGAAGAGATTGGAATTCATTGACAAATTTCCTCAGTGAAGCATGAGTCAAAAACCCAACTGATTAAATAGTTGGATATAATGGATGGTTTTCTCAAAAATCGACTAGGTTTTTCATTTTGAAATTCGACCTTGAAACCCTGATTGGTCAAATGAAATTGATAGTTTATTAAAAATCGACCGGATTACCCTAAAAAAGGGAAACAGGTCAAATGAATTGAATGAAATTTATCCAAAATTAATCAGATCACCCTAAAAAGGGTAAATTGATCAAATAGATTGAATGAAACTTGATTTATTCAAAATTGGCTCGGTTGCCCTAAAAATGGGTAAATTGGTCAAATGAATG
>NW_020862253.1:0-19405 GCF_003713205.1 Coffea eugenioides | reverse complement strand
ATTCACTAAAAGAACATCTACAAGATTAGAATCCAAACCCTTTTCTCCAAAACTTTCATACCTAATCCAAAACTCTCAATCTGGGCAAGATAGGAATCAAAACCAAATCCCTACTTTTGCATCGAGGGGTAGGTATCAAAGAAGCACAGGCATGGGTAGTCAATCAAGAACCAAATTAGAAGGAGACAGGTCAGCAATGCTACCTTCTCCAACATGCATGACAATCTAACCATCAGCCATAGAAACCCTAACGAACTAGTTACTGGATTAGTCCATTATAGCTCTTTTCGATCCATTCTTCTCAATCAGTTCAATTCCTAGATCACATATTAAAATCTTCCGTGCCTTGTGTGAGACCCCGAAAATTCACTTGTCTTTATAACCCTTATGTGAACTCACTTGCCTTTGATTCTTGGTTGCTTTAATGGTTGAATTTGAGCCAAGGAAGTGAATTTTGTTAAGAAAAGTTTCATATTCTCAAGTTGTTAGAAAATCTTGAAATTTTCGCAGGAGGCTCTAGGGGTGAGCAATTACGGTAATTACCGATTTACCGACCGAAATCGATTTCAATTTGGTAATTCGAATTCGGTAATTCGATCGGTAAATTGGGGATATCATATTAGGTAAAATCGAATTAGGGTCGAAAATGGTTTTATAGTTTTTCATTTCGGATTTACCGAATTCGAATTCATTTCGGTAAAACGGTAAATTATTACCGTTTTCAATTTCGAAATGCCCGAATTAAGTTACATAGGAAATAATACATTATGTCCGGATATTGGTCCAATTTCAGATTTTCAGACGCGGTGCCCTAAAGTTAGCTACTTTTCTCCAGTCCTCTTCCTCTCGTTCCTTTGCACTGCCGCGGCGCCATCCCCTCTTCCTTTTCCTCTCGTTTCTCCTCTCCTCATTCTCCTCAGTCCTCTCCTCTCCTCAAGGACCTCAACTACAGAAAGCTCAAAGCTCACCCGTAGACTCTTTCTCCGTTTCCCGTTCTGACCAAGGCTTCACTATTGCTGATCGAGCATCCACCATTGCTGACCGAGCATCCACTATTCCACCATCACCAGGACCACGGTTCGCTAGTGCTGATTTCGGTGAAGGTAAGTTAAATGCTTCACTTTGTAGATTAATAAGTTGCCCTAATTTCAAAATTTATTTCGTGAGAAAACATGAAGTAGGTGCAATAGCAGAAAACAAGTGTGAGGACTTGACCAATAGTAGAAAACAAGTGCGAGTAGTCTTTTCCTTGTCTATTTTCAAGCAATTGCTCCGCCAATTAGTGATTGGAATTTCCCTTTTGTCTATCGTTAAGCAAGTGGTGTTGGTGGTGGACGGTTTCAACCATCTAGCTGACGAGACTTTCGTTTTTATCAGACAAAAAAAAACAAGAAATGGTGAAATCATCCCAGATTTTGAGGCTCAGTATTTGCCATTTGATGCACAACCGAAATGATTGACTAGTTCTGCTACCTGGCCTTTTTCATTCTTGGGAGTTGCATAAACCTGAATCAAGTATGATAATAAAGAGTGTAAAGCCTAATGCCTTCATTCTTGGGAGTCAGTGAGTCACCAAAACCAATCAATTCTTGTGATTCCGAACATAGACACGCATGTTAAATAACAGGAAATGACTTAAATTTGAATATGCATCTCCCTTAAATTTTAGACACTTGCTGCGATTTTATTACAATTATTATTATACTTGTAGCATTTCTCACGAAATAGTGATTATAAGTTTCCTCTCCATTTTCAGTTTTGAGAGGAAATGTTGTCCTGAGTTGGTTCTTCAATTTCATCTAGTCTTTTATTTCAATTTTATTGCTAACTAATTGTTGCACTAAATTGTATAATTTATTTGCTCAGATTTTCAAAAAACTTAAGGTATGTCTACTACTGATGATGGTGAGAGTAATCCAAGTCGCAATGAGCTGGAACAAGAAGGATCATCTGAACCTCTTCTTCCTAGTCCTACAACACAAAGTTGTGAAGAATCTGGTCTTGTCAAGAAAAGAGAAGAGTACAAGAAGAGGTCCAAAGCTTGGGATCATTTTCATGTAAAGCATGTGAATGGAGTTCGTCATGCAATTTGCAAATACTGTGAGAAGGACATAGCTGCAGATCCCAAAAGTCATGGTACGACTCCCCTTAATACTCATGTAGCTAAATGTCCTCTAAATCCTAAAAATAAGCACACTGGCCAGGCTACTTTGTATTTGGGTGAAACTGAAACATTAAAGGGAGAGGTTAAAGGGGCACTCATAAGTTAGAAATTTGATGCGGAAGCCATTAGAAAAAGCATAGCTTATATGGTAATTGTTGATGAGTTGCCATTTAAACATGTAGAGGGTAGAGGTTTTCAATACATGATGCGGACTGCTTGTCTATCATTTAAAATTCCTTCGAGGTGGACTATTTCTAGAGATTGCTATCAGCTGTATTTAGATGAAAAAATTAAGTTGAAACATCTTTTGAAGAATAACAGTAGCAGAATTTGTCTAACCACAGATTCTTGGACATCCATTCAAAGGATAAACTATATGTGCCTTACTGCCCATTTCATAGATAATGATTGGAAACTGAACAAAAAGATCCTAAATTTCTGTCCTATTGCTAGTCACAAGGGAACTGAAGTTGGTAAGGCCATAGAAAAGTGTCTACTAGAATGGGGAGTTGATGATATCCTAACTGTTACAGTTGACAATGCAAGTTCCAATGATGTAGCTGTCAGCTATTTACGAGAAAAACTTCAAAATTGGGGGAAAGCTGTGTTAGGGGGGAAATGGACTCATGTGAGGTGTGTAGCTCACATAGTGAATCTAATTGTCAATGATAGCATCAAAAAACTTGGGGATTCAGTTGATTGTATCAGGGCAGCAGTTAGATATGTTAGACAGTCACCTTCTAGATTGAAAAAATTCAAGGAGTGTGTTGAAATTGAAAAAATTGAATGCAAAAGATTGCTCTGTTTAGATGTCTCTACTAGGTGGAATTCTACATATCTAATGCTAGACACAGCTCAAAGGTTTGAACGGGCTTTTGAGAGGTTCAAGGAGCAGGATCCTTACATGCTTCAAGAGTTAGAAAATCTGCCAACAAAATCTGATTGGACAAAAGCTAGATTCTTGGTAATTTTTTTGGAAAACTTTTATCAGCTAACTGTGAAGGTTTCCGGTTCCAAATATGTGACTTCTGTAGACACCAAATTTTTGGTGTTTAATTATTTATTTATTTAGTATTCGTTTTTTATTTGTTCTATTTTTATTTGTCACAATTAGTTTTATTTACTTTTAGCTTTAGTTATTTTAGCCATTTTAGCGTAGAATTTCTCAAAGGAAAAAAGAAAAGCATTCAAAAAATATGTTTTAGTTGTTTTGGATTTAGTTTCATTATCTAAAAATGAAAAGAAAAAATGAAAAATTGAAAAATGAAAAAAGAGGGAAAAAGAAGAAGTGGAAAAGAGGAAAAATAATGAAAAATGGGAAAAGAAAAAGAAAAATGGAAAATTGCAATTTTGTTGTCGTTTATTTCTAGTGTTTATTTTTTATCCAATGTTAATTAATTTGTTTTGTTATTTATTTCTATTTTTATCAATTTTTGGTTCAAAAAAAAAAAAAAATAGATAAGGCGCGGCATGCAAGCTGCGTATTTTCGCAGCTTGCAAGAAAGGCTCAAGGGAGCCCTCTGGCTGCAAATATAGAAGAAGTGTTTGAGGGTTTGAGGGGGAGGTTCCGTATAAATAGAAAAGAGGGACAGCAGCCGCAAGGGGGAGAAAACCGGAAAACAAAAAGGAAGGGATAGAAGAGTTGCGACTGGGGGTTTCTGGTGAGAGGGCAGAAAAGAAACAGAAGACTGGGGGGCTTGAGACGGCTAGAGCAAATACAGAAGGGATAGGATTAGGGTTTTAGAAGAAAAAGAAGGCAGCTTGGTGTCGGCGGCAAAAGATATAGAGTGAGAGAGAGAGTCGGGGGGGGAGAAGAAAACAAAAAAAGAGAGGAAGCTTTTCTTGGAGGTTGACGGCTAGAGAAAATTCTGGGTAGAGGACATACGAGAGAGAGGTGACAGCCGAAACTTGGAAAAACGAAGAGAGAAAGCTAGAAGGGAAAAGACAGAGAGTGGGCGGCTGAAGAAAGCAGAAAAACAGCGACTGAGAAAGAGTGATAAAAGAGTGAGGAAGATTTACGGTGGATTAAGAGAAAAGCAGTGAGTTTTAGAGGTGTTGGTTCAGGAAACTTTGGGCAGCAAGAAGGTTTTGGATTCGTTGAAGCAAGGCAAAGAATCAGGAAGCGCATCTGCGGGAGAGACGAAGGAACAAAGATTTCATCTTTTGAAGTGCATCAAGATTCGGTCAAGGTTTAAAGGTAACATTTTTTTTACTTTGGATTTGTTTGTAAGTTGCTGAGTTATGTTTGTATGCTGAAAGTCTTAGTCTTTGCACTGGATTGCATTCTTCATGTGAGTTTCTATCCGTGAATCTGGTTTGATTTTGGAGGAGAAGGGATTTGCGTTTAGCTGTGTTCGTTTCTAATGTTCATGGCTGTTTCTTTTGGTGATTTTTATGCACAATCTGGGATTGAAATTTGCATGCTGGAGTGCTGAATGTTGTGTTTACTGGCTTAAGGTCTAAGCTGGATATTTGGTAGGATGTTAACCATGTTGGAATGAAAACTTTTGCATGAGATTAAACACAGCTAAGTTAGGGACTTAAATCTGGAAAATTGCGGTGAGCTTGGGAGCAAAGGGCCGCAAGCTTTGTTTTTTATTGCAGAAAACTGCGGCATCTCCTCTCTTTCCTTCCATTACTGTTTTGCTGTTTACTTACATCTTCGATGGTCAGCTTCATTTGCTCCGTTTCAACCCTGCAATGAACTTGCATGTTTGGTTAATGATGGATAGGTAGAAACCTGCTTCTGATAGACCTGTTTGCATGATAGAATGGGTAGAGTTGCGGCTGGAAAATTGCCGCAAGCCTGGAAACCAAAAATGCAGCAGTTTTGTTTGTGTCTTTATTGCAGAAATGCACCCCTGAATAAGTTCAAGTTTGCTAGTTTCATAGTTATCCTTTGGTTTTGCATGTTAAAGCTCTACCTCAAATTTTTCTGAGCTATGTAAGCTCCCGAATGAAATTTGCAGCAGAGAAAAGGCTGCTGTATCTGTTTTGTTGTTCTTTTCTCCGTGGTCTTTCACCAAGTTGGCCATCTCAATTTGATGGTTAATTTGGTGTGGAAAGGGGTAGTGTTTGATTGGTATTGAGTTTGCATGCTTGGGGGCTGAAATACTTGATTTAGATCAAATACTTTGCTGGAAAATAAACAATCAGTTTTGCCGAGCCATTTTGCATGTTTTTTCCAGATTTTTTGCACTAGATCTTGCCAAGTTTCCTGCTTGTTTGAATGGTGGTGACTATGAAGTGGGTTGTCTAGTCTGAATTTGTGATGTTGGTTTGGAAATATCTAATCAAAGTTGTGCTCAAGAAATCTGGTCTTGAGGGAGATGTGCAGCAGATTTCCTTTTTCGGTTGTTAGAGCATATGAAAATTGCAGAAGTGAAGTTCTTCGTAGCTTGCATGAATTGCATGAAAAAACTCTCTGAAAATTGCACTTTGGCCCCCCAAGTCTCCCTTTATTTCACTAGAACCCAATCAATTAAATAATTTCATCAATTTGGTCCTTGGTAATTTTAATTCGTGCAACTTCATTGCTTATTTGCTTCAATTAACTACCATGCTTTGTTTCAATTGCGCTTAAGACATGACTTTAGGGGCTTTATGATCAAGTGAGCTTTGTTTTGCGCATTTCTTTTAATTTTTCTTAAATAAAGTGGTACCTTGACCTTTTATTGTTTTGAAGCCATTTTTACTTCATTTGATTACCATCGCGAGGGAGGTATAACTTCTTCTATTTTTTTTGTCTCTCCTATGTGATCTTATGTGTTATGTGAATATGCATGTCTACTTCGCTTTCCTTACCTCCTTGCATGCATTTATTTACTTTTACTCTTATTTAAGTTGTATTATGGGGTATGTGTACACCTCTTGGCTTGTAATAGATAGGGCTTGGCGAGCAATTTGGTCCATTTACCCCTTCCCCTTTTGTTTTAGTTAGCAAATGTAATAGATTCATTAGCTTGGTTGCATGCCTATTTGCTATGTGTTTAAGTGCTTTATTAGGTTCTTGCATCTAGTCGAGCATGCTAAGTGTTATGTGCTACGTGTTTATAAGTGATTTGCATGTCTACTCGCTTTTATAGTCATGAATGAATGTGATGGATGAATGGACGTCACCACACTAGTCCAATGCTAGTTGTGGCCCCCTTTTCTCGTCACCACACTAGTCCAACGCTAGTTGTGGTTCATTATCCCGTTTTCCGCTAGTCCAACGCTAGTAGGAAATTCTTAGAAAGGGCTAGTCCAACGCTAGACCCAATAGGTCGTTCCCCTTTCATTAGTACATATTTGCATGTTCACTACATTTTCATGCATTTTTCTTAGTTTTTATCATTTGGCATGCTCCTCGAACCGCTTTTCCCCTCATTTTAAGATTTTTGCACTTCATGCTAGTTATAGGGTCCATTTGCCTGAGGAGTCCCCTTTCGACAAGGGAAACGAGCGAGTGTGGCTCCACAAATAGCCTTAGCACGCTAGTTCCCCCTTCTAGTCAAAGGGAAGATTAAAGTCACAAAGTTAGGAGTCCCCGTACCCGTCTTGATGCACTCCCATAGGATTCATGCATTTTATTCATTCACTACCACGTACACCTACTTATATTCTATCTCTTTTTCTACATTCTCACTTCACACTATTTTAATTTTGCACGTTTCCATTCAACTACTCACACTTTATACCATATCACTCGCACACGTACACTTTATGTTATTTTCACATTATCATTCTTTACTCACCTTACCTTGTAAATACATTGGCACACCTTCACTTGCATCCTATTATTTTTATCACTTTTCTCACTTCACACAAACTCACATTTTCACATGACATGCATTCCACTCATTTTTACGTCATTTAGGATTATGTGTGACCTCTCCAAAGGATCATTATTGGGCTTCACAATTAATGTGATTGGCACTATTCAACCTTTGAAGAGAAATTTCCCCCATGTCCCCCTAGGTCTAGGTTTTTGCATTCATATAGTCATATCCAACACGCGATACATACCTTGGGTAGGAAAATTAGGAAAAGTTGGGTTAAGTCACGCAACTAGCCTTGGCTAGGGTGAGGGAGTGCCTTAGGCCTTGCCTTTGCCTTCTCCCTCATCAAATGTGACCCCCGATCCCTCTTTTTGGTTACGTAGACCCAAAAGTTCTCTAAAAGGGTTTATTTACTTTTTTCATTCAAAAAACAAAAATCATTTTTGGGTGACTTGGTACACCCTAACTCTATACCAAGTGGCGACTCCATTTTTCATTAAAAAACCCTTTTTGAACTTTGTTTTGGCCAAATCGTCGCATTCTTAAGTCCCATGGCCTTTTTACTTTTCATTTCGCACATTTACTTTTCATTTTGCACACGTTCACATTCCACATCACACACACTACAATACATCAAAAAGTGGGGCGCGACAGTTGGCGACTCCACTGGGGACTTCCTAAGTGGGTCCAAGCATTTGATTTAGCCATTCTTTTCCTTTTGCTACATTTTTTATGTATAGCATGTGGATATTAGGGTTGCATTTTCCCTTTTTAGGACCCTTTGCCTCACTCGCATCTCAAATTACTCCCTCACTCACGTATGTATGATTGGTTGCTTGGATGTATGTTTTATTTATCTCACGCTTGCATTGCATCTGGGGGGGGTGTGTGTCACCTTTAGAGCCTCGCGTGGTTCTCAACCCTTTCCCTCAAAATAGGGAACACTTCATACGTGCACGTTTACTTACTGTTATCCCATTTTATTTTATTTTCGTGGGCGCCATCCCACACCGCCTTGTAGGACTAGGATCGATTGCCTTGGGTAGGCGGATGGTGTGCTCTGCGCCCATAGCGCTACCTAAGGGATCACTCGAGCCACCGACCGAAGGCCCTGGGAGTGATGACCCTTCGCCTTTAGGTCTGAAGGCTTGGGAGCCGAAGCTTTATCGAGTCTAGGCATTAGTGAACCCCAACCTCATGCATCCATGTTAGCATTTTCCTAGGCTAGAGTCGGCCTCACCTTCTTTTAAGCACATTAGGCACGAGGGAAGGGGTTCCACCCCTTTTACTTGTTTTATTGTATTTCTTTTTCTTAATTGCTCCCAATGTGTTATGTGTATTATCAATTGCACTAACCATTCTTTTGTTTCTTGGCTTGCATTCATATGCCTTAGCGATAAGAGGCCTTTTGGGCACTCTTTTAGTGACTCACCCACTAGTTAACTCACATGTTTAAATTTCAGTCATTATACTTAATAAATACATTTCATTTTTAGGCCTTTTTCCCCCGATGCATTATTTATGTCCTTTAGGTCATATTTGTCACATGTTTACATCGCTTTAATAAATGGCATCATGCATAAACCCTAGAAGGGAATGCCATTTAGGGGATCCCACGTTAGGAATAAACCACTTTGTGTCTCGGATACATAATCCAGTGAGACTTGCACGTTTACATTTTGTACCGTCCAAAGGAATAGTGCACAAGGTAAGGTAGGATCCGATCATTTTCATAGTGTGATCTTTGGAATATGAGCATCTAATAATAACTTTTTGGCCATTTTATCAAAAATTGGTAAAAATTCCTTGCGTGAAGGACATTAATTTGAAGAAATTCACAAATGATTCCTCTTATTGAGACGATAAATAAATTGAGGCCAAAATTTGATTTTTAGAAGGTCATAGACTAATGCGCTTCAATAATTTTGAAATAACCAATGGCCGGACAATTCAACCAATCCATTTTGCCAATTCATTCAATAAATCATCAATTCATTTGACCAATTTACCCTTTTTAGGGTCACCTGGTCGATTTTGAATAAATCAAGTTTCTTTCAATCTATTTGATCAATTTACCCTTTTTAGGGTGATCCGATTAATTTTGGATAAATTAAATTTCATTCAATTCATTTGACCTGTTTCCCTTTTTAGGGTAATCCGGTCGATTTTAAATCAATGGTCAATTTCATGCAACCGATTTGACCAATTAGGGTTTCAATTTCAAAATGGAAAACCTAGTCGATTTTGAGAAAAACATCTATTGTATCCAACTATTTGATCAGATGGGGTTTTGACTCATGCTTCACTGAGAAAATTTGTCAACGAATTCCAATCTCTTCGATAGGAGGTTCGTCAAGGTCAAACCCATGCGTTTTACAAATCAAAGGTGATCAATCTGTTCAGACGTTGTCCTCATTTTGACAAATCTCTCGTCACTCCAATTGACCAAATTCTTTCAAAATTATTTTCCACTCAATGAGTTGATCAGATCCATCAGGTATGGTATAGTGCCTACCTCAGAGGATTGCATCCTCATTTTAGGCCTACCCTTGGCACAAAAAGGGTTCCCCCATAGGACATGCATCCGAATTTTCTGGATATCTACTAACTCTTGCCTTTTTCTTTTCCTTTTCTTTATTTTCTTTGGAATAATTAAGCGAGGGTTAAATCTAAAGGCAATCTTTCCAAAATTTTCAGGTAATATTTAAACATAGCTTCTCGTCGAAGCCCCATCATAACGCGATCCCGTAGTCAAGCCTGGAGGAGTCGTGTAAACATGAGTTCGCAACCGGAACTGTCGGATAAGTCTGCTACTACAGCCCAACCTGAGACTGCAAGTTTGGGGGTCCAACTGACCGAGATGCTCACGAAGTTTGGTGAGATGGCATCTGAAATGGCCGCCCAAAAGAAATTAATCGATGAGCTTATCAGTAGCGGAGTTCAACCCGAGCCTGGACTCGTCAGTCAATCGGGGCCAGAATCATCGGTCATGCCCACGACCCAAACCACTTTTACTCCACCCTTCATCATTCCACCCGAAGGAACTTTCACCTATCCCACCATAAATTTGCCATACACTTACCCTTCTAACCCTTCGTTCTTTCCTACTCACATGCAAGGTCCCCAACCGCAAATCACTTCAAACATACCACCTGAGCCACATACTTTTTATCACGCTGCTGCTGAGCCTTTCTTGCCAGACCATACCATTCAAAACAAGCCAGCAATGGGAGAATCTTCTGCTCCCATTGATATGAAGCTTCTCAAGCGCCTTGACCGTTTTGATGAATTTATGAGGAAAAGCCAGGGTTTAAACAAGCAAGGAGTGCTGGACTATGATGAGCTGTGTCTCTTTCCAAATGTTCAATTGCCTGAGGGGTTCAAAACTCCGAAGTTTAACAAGTACGATGGCACGGGCAATCCCAAGACACACCTCCGATTGTTCGCCAATAAGTTGGGTAGGCCAGTAGATGATGAAAATCTACCTTTAAGGCTATTCCCAGAAAGTCTGGAAGGCGACGCACTTGATTGGTATTCAACTTTGAAGTCTGAGGAGATAAAAACTTGGTTGGACCTGTCCAATGCTTTTGTAAGGCAATACGAGTACAATTGTGAGCTGGCTCCGACACGAACCACGTTGGAAGGAACAAAAAGAAAACCATCTGAGGACCACAAGACATACGCGAAGAGGTGGAGAAAAATAGCTGCAAAAGTCGAGCCACCAATGACCGAGGACGAAATTATCCGCACTTTCATTAAGGCACATGATCCTCCGCACTTTGAAGAAATCTTCCGCATGACTGGATGCTCATTTGCTGCTATTGTCAATAAGCTTGAAGAATATGATGATTTTGTGAAGGTTGGAAAGATTGTCAATGTGTCTGCCTTGAAAACTCAAGTGGAAGCTTTGCAAGGCCAAAGTAATAGTGGTGTCGCCTTTGCCTGGGATCGAAACCCTATCCCAAAGCCCAAATTTCGACAATACCCTACCTACTCCAACCCTTACCCTTACTATTCAAACCATCATCCTGTTTATCACACCAATACCATTCACCCTCGACCTCGACCAAATTACCCAAACATACCTACAACACCATTTCATAGTTCTCCATATAACTTTCAAACTAGACCTCGCCCTCCTTATCATCCAAGACCCGCCTTACCCGTCAACCATAACTACAACTATTAACAGGCCGCTGGCACCCAAGACCCGGCCCGATATAGAACTTTTACCAATTTAGGTCGGCCCTTGGATCAACTATATGAGCAGCTCAAGGCCGCAGGGAAAATTGGTACAATACCTCCTAAAGTCTATGCTAAAGAAGTTCCCCCTGGTTATAATCCTCAATCTTTTTGTGCCTATCATTCTGGAGCTCCTGGACATTCTACTGCCAATTGTTGGGTACTTAAACACAAAATTCAGGACATGATTGAGGCCGGAGACATAATTTTGAGAGGGAGAGAAGAACAAGGACCAAGTATAAGTACAAACCCTTTTCCCAGACACAAGGACACCTTTGAGGCATCCACCTCCAATGACGAAATTTGAAAATCCTGAAGGAGCTCTGCACAATTTGGATGGCTGACTATCCTCTCTCTCGAAGGGAATTTCGATAAATCTAGGGGTTGTCATTTACTAAAATTCACGAAAACTTTTTCTTGCATATGTGAATAGCTTAACGAAAGCATCTTTTGCAATTGAGTTTTGTCTTGTTTCTGCTTTGATTTGGAGTTTCATGAAATGCACAATTTGTTTTATTTGTTTATTTGATTATTGTCCTGAATTTTTGTTAATTCTTTGAGATGGCCAAAGGTGAAGTTGTTTGACCCTTTGAATATTACTGTTCTGGAATTTGATGAAGCCCTTCATTGAAAATCCCTTCATTAAAAATACCTTCGTTGAAAATCCCTTCCTCGAGAAAGCCTTCATTGAGAAAGCCGTTGGAAATCCCTTCATTAAAAATCCCTTCGTTGAAATTTCTTCCCTTGAGAAAGCCTGCATTGAGGAGACCCTTCTTTGAGAAAGCCTTCATTGAGAAAACCCTTCATTGAGAAATTCTTTCATTGAGAAAATCCCTTTCCTGCCAGGATGGAAGCTGATTGGTTAAAGCAGCAGCATCAACGATTGATTCTGATTGATGTTACCAAAACGCATGGCCTGTGTTCATAACAAAAAGGTCCGCCACCGATCCTTTGAAGAAAGGAACAAAGTACTAAAGTAATTTTGCTAATGAAAGATGAAGTCAAAGGTGAAATTGTTTCAAATTGGCAATGGCCATTCATTGTTCAAAAAGTATTGCCTGACGGAGCGCACATTTTGACAGGGATGGATGGACGAACATCCCCTCAACCTATCAACTCGGACATGTGTAAGAAGTTCTTTATTTGATTATGCAAATTTCTTTTAGGAAATCATGCAAGGGGCGAGGCAAAAGTCAGGCCATTTTCCTTTCCAATCAAAACATTTCATCCCTAGTCATCCCCTTTGAGCTATCAGAACAATAATTTTCGTTTGGCAGCCCCTGAGGATTGCAAACCCTACACTGGGGCAAATTCATTTTGAAAAAGAAATGATCAGAAAGAAAAGGCAAACCCTACACTGGGGCAAATTTATGTTGAAAGAAAGATGAAAAGAAAAGAGAACCCCGCTGGGGCAAATTTAATTTTTGAAAGAAAAATGCAAAAAGTGAGAAGAATGCAATGAAGAAAATGGAAAGAAAGAAATATCCAATCAAACTGGGGCAAATTTCCTCGGTTTCGTTCAAAATTGGAGATAATTTCAAAATGATGCAATCTCAGGTTATTTCACACCTTTCATCAAATTTGCTTTCAAGCCTCAACTTTTCTTGAAAAACACCCCACCTGACCTCATTACAAAAGCCCAAAAGTCCTGGCTTTCGTCACTTGCTGTATTTCTATTAGGAATTTTCCTAATCAACTGGCAAAGTGATGTCTATAATGCCTTCACCTAAATTTCTAAGGGAGGTGCATTTTACTGATGCCAGAAATCTTCAACTCATACTCCGGAGTTCTTCCATTTGCCTCCTTAGGTGAAAACCCGAAAGGGCACCTCAAAAGAGAACAAAAAAAAAGGGGGAAAAGAAAAAAAAGGGAAAAAAGAGAAGAAAAAAAAACAAACAAAACAAAAACAAAAAAAGGTGGGGGCAGCCTTGGTGAAAATCCGAAAGGGCGCCAAGGTAAGGTTTTTGCAGTAAGCGAGCACGAGGAGGAACGGCTGGCGACCTGGTTCATGTGGATTTCTCCTCATTCTTTGTCATACTTCTGCCAATACTGAATCCCAGAACAAGGATACCCAGAGATTCGAATATGACATCCGTTGGCCAAAGCTGTGTCATTTTGTAAAACATTCTTTTGCAAATACATTCTTAGGAAACTCATTTTTTTTCCAAATTACTTGCATTCATGGCATTTTTGTAGAATTTAAGCACAAATGGTTAGGTGTGCATTCTTGTGCATATTCATTTTTACATGACATGTGAATTTTCTTGCATACCTCATTCTTTATCATTGAATTGTGGTAAATGACAATCCCCGTGGTTTATTGCAAAAAGTATGCTTGGATTCAGTCATCTTTTGGGAACAGTTGAAATTCAGCCAATCCAGCTACACAGACATCACAATATGGCAAAGCACATACCTTGTCAGTTTGAAAATCGGAAAAGCCTCAGGGTGAGAAATTCAACTCAATCGGCTGCCGCAGCAAAAGTTGATAAAGGCATTGAAAGACTCATGTTTACACGATTCTCGTTTTTTCTCAGGGTGGCAATTTCTTTGTTTTTTTCTCAGGGTGGCAATTTCTTTGTTTTTTCTCTTTCACAGGAAAAATTGCATGCACAGATGAAAATAATCACACCTCGCACTGGAATCGGTGTCGGAAAAGAGTCCTCCGGTAAACAAAGGCGGATCGAAAATGTTGCAAGCAAATTTGATCAAAAGGTGCAACAACATGGCGATACAGAATCAACTATGGACTCAAATTGCAAAAAATTCATCATACATGGAGCAAATTAATTGTTTGGAAAGATTCTCAAAAGTCAAAAAGAAAAGCAAAAAGAAAAGAAAAATCATCGAACAAAAATCAAAAATCAAATCAAGTTTCACCTCGGCAGGACCGGGTTCTATCCCGCTGACCGCTTGTTTATTTACGTTGGGATCGGGTTTTTATCCCGCCAACCTCGGTAGGACCGGGTTCTATCCCGCTGACCGCTTGTTTATTTACGTTGGGATCGGGTTTTATCCCGCCAACCTCGGCAGGACCGGGTTCTATCCCGCTGGCCGCTTGTTTATTTACGTTGGGATCGGATTTTTATCCCGCCAACCTCGGCAGGACCGGGTACTATCCCGCTGACCGCTTGTTATCTACAATCAAGGCAGGCTTGGGTTTAATCCCACTGACCAAATTCATCACACTGGGGCAAATCTTCGGATAATTTTCCAAGCAAGTCTTATACAGTTTTTTCGTACATAACCAACATTTTATTTTCATCACTACTGGAGCTGGGTTTGTCCCGCCAGTAAGCATTTCATTTGCACAGCCACTGGAGCGTGGGTTTGTCCCGCCAGTAAGTGTTTCATTTTCATTGCTACTGGAGCTGGGTTTGTCCCGCTAGTAAGCATTATATTTCATCGCCACTAGCCGTGGGTCAGTCCCACTAGTGAGCATTTCATTTTCATTTGCCACTGAACATGGGTCAGTCCCGTTTAAATTTCAGTTCGGGTCAGTCCCGTTTACATTCTTGTTCGGGTCAGTCCCGTTTAAATTCTTGTTCGGGTCAGTCCCGTTTACATTTCTGTTCGGGTCAGTCCCGTTTAAATTCCTGTTCGGGTCAGTCCCGTTTAAATTTCTGTTCGGGTCGTCCCGTTAAAATTCGTGTTCGGGCAGCATCCCGTTTAATTTCTGGCCTTCGGTCAGTCCCGTCTAAATTCCTGTTCGGGTCAGTCCCGTTTAAATTTCTGTCTCGGGTCAGTCCCGATTTTAAAATTTCCTGTCAGGGGTCAGTCCCCATCGTTCGAGTAATTCGTAACCAAATAACACAGGTAAGTATTTGGTGTCTACTTCTTTGTCTCAAGTTTTTTCAAAACTCAGACAAAGAGGGGCAAACTGTAGACACCAAATTTTTGGTGTTTAATTATTTATTTATTTAGTATTCGTTTTTTATTTGTTCTATTTTTATTTGTCACAATTAGTTTTATTTACTTTTAGCTTTAGTTATTTTAGCCATTTTAGCGCAGAATTTCTCAAAGGAAAAAAGAAAAGCGTTCAAAAAATATGTTTTAGTTGTTTTGGATTTAGTTCATTATCTAAAAATGAAAAGAAAAAATGAAAAATTGAAAAATGAAAAAAGAGGGAAAAAGAAGAAGTGGAAAAGAAGAAAAACAATGAAAAATGGGAAAAGAAAAAGAAAAATGGAAAATTGCAATTTTTTTGTCGTTTATTTCTAGTGTTTATTTTTTATCCAATGTTAATTAATGTTTGTTATTTATTTCTATTTTTATCAATTTTGGTTCAAAAAAAAAAAAAAATAGGATAAAGTCGCCCGGCATGCAAGCTGCGTATTTTCGCAGCTTGCAAGAAAGGCTCAAGGGAGCCCTCTGGCTGCAAATATAGAAGAAGTGTTTGAGGGTTTGAGGGGGAGGTTCCGTATAAATAGAAAAAAGGGACAGCAGCCGCAAGGGGGAGAAAACCGGGAAAACAAAAAGGAAGGGATAGAAGAGTTGCGACTGGGGGTTTCTGGTGAGAGGGCAGAAAAGAAACAGAAGACTGGGGGGCTTGAGACGGCTAGAGAAAATACAGAAGGGATAGGATTAGGGTTTTAGAAGAAAAAGAAGGCAGCTTGGTGTCGGCGGCAAAAGATATAGAGTGAGAGAGAGAGTCGGGGGGGAGAAGAAAACAAAAAAAGAGAGGAAGCTTTTCTTGGAGGTTGACGGCTAGAGAAAATTCTGGGTAGAGGACATACGAGAGAGAGGTGACAGCCGAAACTTGGAAAAACGAAGAGAGAAAGCTAGAAGGGAAAAGACAGAGAGTGGGCGGCTGAAGAAAGCAGAAAAACAGCGACTGAGAAAGAGTGATAAAAGAGTGAGGAAGATTTACGGTGGATTAAGAGAAAAGCAGTGAGTTTTAGAGGTGTTGGTTCAGGAAACTTTGGGCAGCAAGAAGGTTTTGGATTCGTTGAAGCAAGGCAAAGAATCAGGAAGCGCATCTGCGGGAGAGACGAAGGAACAAAGATTTCATCTTTTGAAGTGCATCAAGATTCGGTCAAGGTTTAAAGGTAACATTTTTTTTACTTTGGATTTGTTTGTAAGTTGCTGAGTTATGTTTGTATGCTGAAAGTCTTAGTCTTTGCACTGGATTGCATTCTTCATGTGAGTTTCTATCCGTGAATCTGGTTTGATTTTGGAGGAGAAGGGATTTGCGTTTAGCTGTGTTCGTTTCTAATGTTCATGGCTGTTTCTTTTGGTGATTTTTATGCACAATCTGGGATTGAAATTTGCATGCTGGAGTGCTGAATGTTGTGTTTACTGGCTTAAGGTCTAAGCTGGATATTTGGTAGGATGTTAACCATGTTGGAATGAAAACTTTTGCATGAGATTAAACACAGCTAAGTTAGGGACTTAAATCTGGAAAATTGCGGTGAGCTTGGGAGCAAAGGGCCGCAAGCTTTGTTTTTTATTGCAGAAAACTGCGGCATCTCCTCTCTTTCCTTCCATTACTGTTTTGCTGTTTACTTACATCTTCGATGGTCAGCTTCATTTGCTCCGTTTCAACCCTGCAATGAACTTGCATGTTTGGTTAATGATGGATAGGTAGAAACCTGCTTCTGATAGACCTGTTTGCATGATAGAATGGGTAGAGTTGCGGCTGGAAAATTGCCGCAAGCCTGGAAACCAAAAATGCAGCAGTTTTGTTTGTGTCTTTATTGCAGAAATGCACCCCTGAATAAGTTCAAGTTTGCTAGTTTCATAGTTATCCTTTGGTTTTGCATGTTAAAGCTCTACCTCAAATTTTTCTGAGCTATGTAAGCTCCCGAATGAAATTTGCAGCAGAGAAAAGGCTGCTGTATCTGTTTTGTTGTTCTTTTCTCCGTGGTCTTTCACCAAGTTGGCCATCTCAATTTGATGGTTAATTTGGTGTGGAAAGGGGTAGTGTTTGATTGGTATTGAGTTTGCATGCTTGGGGGCTGAAATACTTGATTTAGATCAAATACTTTGCTGGAAAATAAACAATCAGTTTTGCCGAGCCATTTTGCATGTTTTTTCCAGATTTTTTGCACTAGATCTTGCCAAGTTTCCTGCTTGTTTGAATGGTGGTGACTATGAAGTGGGTTGTCTAGTCTGAATTTGTGATGTTGGTTTGGAAATATCTAATCAAAGTTGTGCTCAAGAAATCTGGTCTTGAGGGAGATGTGCAGCAGATTTCCTTTTTCGGTTGTTAGAGCATATGAAAATTGCAGAAGTGAAGTTCTTCGTAGCTTGCATGAATTGCATGAAAAAACTCTCTGAAAATTGCACTTTGGCCCCCCAAGTCTCCCTTTATTTCACTAGAACCCAATCAATTAAATAATTTCATCAATTTGGTCCTTGGTAATTTTAATTCGTGCAACTTCATTGCTTATTTGCTTCAATTAACTACCATGCTTTGTTTCAATTGCGCTTAAGACATGACTTTAGGGGCTTTATGATCAAGTGAGCTTTGTTTTGCGCATTTCTTTTAATTTTTCTTAAATAAAGTGGTACCTTGACCTTTTATTGTTTTGAAGCCATTTTTACTTCATTTGATTACCATCGCGAGGGAGGTATAACTTCTTCTATTTTTTTTGTCTCTCCTATGTGATCTTATGTGTTATGTGAATATGCATGTCTACTTCGCTTTCCTTACCTCCTTGCATGCATTTATTTACTTTTACTCTTATTTAAGTTGTATTATGGGGTATGTGTACACCTCTTGGCTTGTAATAGATAGGGCTTGGCGAGCAATTTGGTCCATTTACCCCTTCCCCTTTTGTTTTAGTTAGCAAATGTAATAGATTCATTAGCTTGGTTGCATGCCTATTTGCTATGTGTTTAAGTGCTTTATTAGGTTCTTGCATCTAGTCGAGCATGCTAAGTGTTATGTGCTACGTGTTTATAAGTGATTTGCATGTCTACTCGCTTTTATAGTCATGAATGAATGTGATGGATGAATGGACGTCACCACACTAGTCCAATGCTAGTTGTGGCCCCCTTTTCTCGTCACCACACTAGTCCAACGCTAGTTGTGGTTCATTATCCCGTTTTCCGCTAGTCCAACGCTAGTAGGAAATTCTTAGAAAGGGCTAGTCCAACGCTAGACCCAATAGGTCGTTCCCCTTTCATTAGTACATATTTGCATGTTCACTACATTTTCATGCATTTTTCTTAGTTTTTATCATTTGGCATGCTCCTCGAACCGCTTTTCCCCTCATTTTAAGATTTTTGCACTTCATGCTAGTTATAGGGTCCATTTGCCTGAGGAGTCCCCTTTCGACAAGGGAAACGAGCGAGTGTGGCTCCACAAATAGCCTTAGCACGCTAGTTCCCCCTTCTAGTCAAAGGGAAGATTAAAGTCACAAAGTTAGGAGTCCCCGTACCCGTCTTGATGCACTCCCATAGGATTCATGCATTTTATTCATTCACTACCACGTACACCTACTTATATTCTATCTCTTTTTCTACATTCTCACTTCACACTATTTTAATTTTGCACGTTTCCATTCAACTACTCACACTTTATACCATATCACTCGCACACGTACACTTTATGTTATTTTCACATTATCATTCTTTACTCACCTTACCTTGTAAATACATTGGCACACCTTCACTTGCATCCTATTATTTTTATCACTTTTCTCACTTCACACAAACTCACATTTTCACATGACATGCATTCCACTCATTTTTACGTCATTTAGGATTATGTGTGACCTCTCCAAAGGATCATTATTGGGCTTCACAATTAATGTGATTGGCACCATTCAACCTTTGAAGAGAAATTTCCCCCATGTCCCCCTAGGTCTAGGTTTTTGCATTCATATAGTCATATCCAACACGCGATACATACCTTGGGTAGGAAAATTAGGAAAAGTTGGGTTAAGTCACGCAAATAGCCTTGGCTAGGGTGAGGGAGTGCCTTAGGCCTTGCCTTTGCCTTCTCCCTCATCAAATGTGACCCCCGATCCCTCTTTTTGGTTACGTAGACCCAAAAGTTCTCTAAAAGGGTTTATTTACTTTTTTCATTCAAAAAACAAAAATCATTTTTGGGTGACTTGGTACACCCTAACTCTATACCAAGTGGCGACTCCATTTTTCATTAAAAAACCCTTTTTGAACTTTGTTTTGGCCAAATCGTCGCATTCTTAAGTCCCATGGCCTTTTTACTTTTCATTTCGCACATTTACTTTTCATTTTGCACACGTTCACATTCCACATCACACACACTACA